>NW_022651191.1:0-20069 GCF_011064425.1 Rattus rattus
TAATACAATACTACTAATACAATACTACTAATACAATACTACTAATACAATACTATTAATAATATATATATAATATTTATACTTCTTCTTTAAAATAACACTCATATATATATTCATGGGGGAAAATAAGTGATAGGCCCTCATTACAGAAGACCCCACCCGCGCCCGCTTATAAGTAATGCTTGTTAACTTATATTTATAATATAAATATATTGTGATCCCCCTATATTAGCCCATCCCCCTTAATGGGCCTAGGCAACGGGAGATAAACAACCTCTTTAATAGTAGATCGGGACCGATTGAACTCACTTTTAATCTCCCAATCCTTAGTGGCGGCTGCGCCCGCCCCACTCAAAACACTAATAGTAAGGGCCCCAAGGCCGGCCCACTGTCAATCCATTTAATTTTTAGGAATTGAATAGCTTCCTGTGGCGTTCATAGAGCTCTTTAAAGGCCATTAATTCATCTACTTTATAAAATCAATTGTGGTTTGGGTGAAATCCATTGGCCAATAGGAGTTCTTCAAGGGCCGGATTGGGCTTTATGGGCACCACAAATATATTTCTTTTAGTCATATTGCTTTCATCCTCTCTTAACATGTGGTGAAAGTAAACAAGGGTATTCATTTTTAGGTGCCTGTAAAGAAATTTAAGTGGGAATGTAAATAAGGTGGTCAATTCTCCTTTGAGGTGTGCGGTCATATCCCTTCCAAATGTCATTAAAAGGGCCCTTTTGTCCTTCTCTCCTTCCGCCGCCAATTTCAAAGTGGTATATATCATTTCATAGGGCCATCTATCTGTATTTATACAGACATCCAAAACATCTAATCCATGTTTATTAAAAGCTAAATACGTTTCTCAAACACCCGGGCTATCGCTAGCTGCGAATGCCTCTCCATGATGACCTTTTAATAATAGTTCTAATGCGTCAATGGTTATAAATCACTTTCAGTAATTAAGGATATCTAGGACTAGCCCACAACAGGATCTAAAGTAATTGTTAAGGATTAATCCTTTATTCCCTTTATCTTTATTTAGTAGTTCAAATAAGCTATGTTCAACGTGATGATCAATTACAAAGATTTCTGTACACTGTTTGGTTAGTAGACTATTCTTTGTTAATTGTCTTTTTACACATACGTCTACTGTGAGTCCTAAAGTATCCCTGTCGTTAAATGCTATTGCCTCCGGCAATAGGTAGTCGTCAGGGATCTTTAGTCCTCATGGTTTTGATTTAACCCCTACTAGATAAACATTCTTATTCTGATCTTTTAAATTGAACTTAATAGAAGTAGCTAAGGCATATGCAGAACCAAGGGCATCTAAATCATTATGCGCCTGAACAAAGATTAATATAGTTGAATACTTTTCAATCTTAGTCTTTAATTCATCATAGTACTTATGTAATCCTGCGTCCTCAGGACTAGAATCTATATAGTTCTTTTGTCTATTAAATACACTTAACTCTAAATCCTCCACTTTATATCTCTTGTCTTTGTGCTCAATCTAAACATACGGGTACTTCATTAGTTACTTCTATTACTTTATTCAGTAATTCAGACTTAAAGGCAAATCCACTCTTTTGTTTATGTAGAGTCTTATAATCCATTCAAACCCAATTAGAACACTTAAGGTTACTTATATCTAGTTGAGGTTTATTCTGACTTCAATCCTCCACAGCTTTTCAGAACTTAAAGTATTCATCTTCAACCTTCTTAGTCTTCTTTGCTTCCTTAGCTACCTGTCCTGTTAATTGTGCACCAAAGGCATTAAAGGATTCTTCATACTGTTTAACTATATCTTCCTTCTCTTGTTCTTTAGTACTTAATCCAGCTTCTACACCAAACCCATACATAATTAATCCTGCAGTGAATCCCACCAGCAGATAGGGTAAAAGCCTCCTTAAGATATCGTAACCTTTAGAAGTCTTAACTACCTTTCTTGTTGTTAATGCTAATTGATACCTTGGAACATTCATTTATAAAGTCACACTCTCGAGGAGACCAAGCACCAGAAAGGCTAATAACTAGTACTTGTAAAAAGGAAGAGTGTGTGTATTCTTAGTTGATATAAAGACCTAGCTAGTTTTTAAGAATACAAAAACAATTATATCATAAAACTCTAGTGTATATACTTTCTAGAGTATCTGTCTTGGTGATTAGGGCCCCTTCCCCAATCCCCAATCCAGATTCTCTAGAAAGGCCCCCTTACCCCCAAAGCTAGATCTATATATAAGGCCTAGTTAAGGATAAGGGAAACCTTCTAGTGAGGACTGGATTATCCATCTTCCTCGAGAATTGGCCCCGGCCCCGCTCGTCTTTTTCAGGACCAATTCCTAGGACGAAATTAATTCGTCAGTAAAAAGACATTAAATATTATATTGAATTAAAATATGTATGGCCAGTAGGCCGAGAGCTATAGGAGGTTTGTTGGAGATCGTTATATAAATATGATCTTTACACTAGCGGATTCAATAGATCTTTATAGCTTAGTGAATTTAGGTTTTTCATAGTTGTTTCCTAGATTCACGATTTTTAGTATATAATTATTTACGTAGATTAAATTATGGGTCTTCCGGGATTGAAAACAACAAGTTTACTTATAACAGGTAGTGGTGTTGGTGGCGGAACCGGATATGGAATTACTCAATCTTATTCTAGCGCTTCAGAAAAGAATGCTGTTGAACTTACAAAAGCTCTATATGATTTGGCTATAAAGGAACTTGAAGAGAATCATAAGAAAGCAATTGCAGATTTAACTAAAGAAAAAGATACTGTTATTAAACAACAACAGGAATCTATAAGGAAACGTGATGCAGACGGACAACACTTCTTCAATCAAATAGAATACATAAACAAAGATACTACTTCTCCTTTTAATTGTGCTTATCTGTCTCACCGAAGAAATATGTATAGAGACAATAAATGAAGATTTACCTATAATGGTAAACAGGTAGATCTTAAATTTCAAGACTGAGGTTGCAAAAACACTTAATGTCTCATCCGTTCCATCCTTTAAAGCGATATAGCTTTAATAGACCTATGTTGCATGTTTATGGAAAGGTGTCTGTACCTCCATATGATGTAGACGGAGAATATTTAGTTATCGAAAATCACACTTGTAATAGAAGTCGTGGTGGTAGGCTTGGACCTTGAGAAATGAAAATATGTAATCCCCATGATGAAACAATTAATCTTGAAGCCTGAAATAACATTGAGTTAGATAGGATTTATAAATTTACTATTACACACAAAATAGAAATGGATTTAGAGAATCTTGAATTGGAAGGTTGGTTTATAGACGCTGAAGAGATAAAAGAGTAATATGGGAGTAGAACATTTAATGAGAGCTGATAAGGGTTCTTGTCCTAAGGAATTTCAATTGCCTTCAGACCATCCTATAGTTAAAAACCTAGATCTACTTGCTTCACTCCTAGATAATTGTGTTTTGGAAATACAAACTGAAATGTCTTCTGAAAGCCCAAGTGAAGATAAGTTAAAATTACTTCAGACTAAAATGGATTCTATTATTTCTACTATAGATAGATATCGATTTGCTCGTGTTAACGTAGAGGTCTTGAAACATATAAAATTTCCTTGCTTAGATTGTATGGATGTAGCGAAGGCGGGCAAATAATAATGGATACTAAGGAATTTGAAAGAAGAATGGAATTGGCTCGTCAACGTGGAGCTTCAGAAGAAACCATAAGACAGGTTAGATTACATAGAGAAGAAAGATTAAAAAATCCTTGAAATGGAGATGAACGTTGCGTTCCCGCCGATGTTTGTTTTTGACAAGAAGAATTGGTTTGTAAATTAAATAAAATTGAGGCTATGAAGAGTTGTGGAGATGATCAAAATTTAATTGATAAAGAAATTAAAGAGTTGAACGCTTGAATAAATACTTCGCTTCCTACTTTATCAATTAATGATACTAAATAAAATGTCAGAACAAGAAGTAAAGCCGCAAGTGCAACCTAAGGCTGAGGAGGTTCGGAACATTCCTCTTCAGCCGACTGTAAATTACGCTGAATTAACTTCATTTCTAGATAAGTACTTTGAAAATAAGGTTCAGACCCAACAGAAGGTTGATCAGGTTTTAAATCAAATCGATAATGTAAATCCAAATAATGATTCTTTGGTAACTAGACCTATAGATTCTTGAGAACAAGGATTGGATTACTTAAAAAAAGATCTTGCTACTACTATAGACCGCATTAGAGATTTATTAGATTATGATGATTACGATAATACGTCCTTTGATCACAAGTTAAATACGGAGGGTATGAGACGTAAAAGACAATTCTGACTTCACGCACATTTACTAGGAGGACAAAAAATGGCAGATATGCTTGTTGATAAAATAAGAAGAGGTAAAAAAGATTACGCTATATTCAACGCGGGTATATATAGATAAGTATGGCTGAAGTACAAAGATCCACTCAGAAGTGGACCAAACCAGATATTAATAGTGAAACAGTAAAGGCTTTTGGCCTGCTGTCCGATATTGCAAAGTATATCTATAGAAACGAAACCCAATTTCCAGCACAGAAATATGAAGATGTCTCTGAAAATACAATGATTCCTTCGGTTCTATTCTGGAGTGATCAAGACTTGTACTATACAGTAAGAGGAAGTTTAGGTGATGATTACGTGCAAAGATTTTGATTCATAGATGAAAAGGCTCCTTTAAGGGGCAACTACAAACGATCCGAAATTGGGGTTATGTTTGCAGATATCCTAAAGGATGAACACGAAAAGAAACCTGGAGATAATATCGTTACTCCTAAACAACACTACGTTCCAATATGACAAGACCAAGCAGCCCCTATAGCGGATATTCACATTAGATCCTTTGTTGACTGACACCAATTTGATTTCGCAACTCACTTTAACAACTTTACAGATTATGCACGGATTACTTCACAGGTATTTGGTACCTTGGCTAGGGCCAATGCACTCTTAGCTAAACTTTTAGTTGATACTTTTATTGTTTCTTTATTTGGTGGATTCCTACACTGTTACCCTGTAGGACACCCTTTATATAGATTTTTTGGTACCGCCACAGACGTAGTCCCAGATAAGAATTTTTCTCAACTAGCAACTGAATTCTATAAACACGATGGTGAGGTTTCAAAACGAATTCAAGAATTGGCTAAATGGGTTGCTAAGTGATACAAAGCTAGAACTGGATATTTAACTAACGTTATTGAACATGAGGTTATAGGTCAAAATACCGATAAGAAAGTTAAGAAGTATACAGAGCAAAAAGCAGATCTATCTGACAAACAGAAAACACTTGAGACTATGAGGAAATGATATCTGAAAACCGATGCTTCAGGTAAATATACTGAAACCGGTCATTCCCAAAGACGTATTAGCCTTTATTCATTCGCGTCTGCGCTGGACGGAACCCTATATGATTTAACACAGCTTGATGCTAAGAACTGATGTGGACATGATTTCTACGCAGAACAAAAAGATAAGGTTGGAATGACTATGTCTGCACGTCCACAAGACCTAATAGTGTTTATGAATAACGAAGACTTAAGTGAAATTCGATTTGGACTTAAAGGTAGTGAGGCCTCCGGGGTATTCACAGAAATGTTTAATGGAAAAATCGAAAGATGGGAAAGGGCCGGAGTTACCTTCTATGGATTAAATTTTGTTGCTCCAGGAACAGCAGCTATTGTAGACCAAGTTGCATTTAGCCTAAGAGAATATTTCCATGGTGACTACGAACAATTCCATGCATACGACTTAATCACATCTAGAATTAAACATATCTATGTAAAACCGGTTCTATATGAAAAAGTGGTATCTAGGGTTATTACGCCTGCGGCCGAACAAAAATATGCAGTTCCGGCTTATTGAGGTTCCAAAAACCTTCCATTCCTTGCTGAACATAATTAATAGGATGTGGCAGATGATCTTCAACAGAGTCTACAAGAACTCTTTGTAAAACACGGAACTAGGATTAAACCCGGAGACGATTTATTATTTAAGCACTGGGAATTACCAGAAGGTCAACATATACCTTATTTAAATTCAGTTAGGGATGAAGTAAAAAGGATTAATCAAGGCGGCGACAGAACATTATGTTTTTCACCGCTGTATAACATAGTTATACATATCTTCCATAAGTTAGAGTTTGTATCAAAGTATTTTGCAGGCGAATTTGAAATTAGGTGTAAGAATCGTTATTTTAGAGAGCAGTTCGCCCGTATATGACCAGACTTTATTAGAGGATGGTATTTCCAATGTGTTTACGTAGGTTACGGTGCGGACTTTGAATCTATAGATGAAGCCATTGTAACTAAGCGAGGAGAGGATTTCAGATTAGATTACGTTACAGGCCGATTTAGGCTATATACAAAATCTTCGGATGGAACCTTTCATTCAATATTGGTAAATCAATCTGGAATTAAGTTTGATAGAGAACAGCGATTAAGGCTTGTTAAGTGCGAGTGCACGCCCGCCCAACAAGGAATGGGAAATTGGATGTATTGATGGTATTTATGAAATGAAACCTTAGATGGTATTGATAGGTATCAACGCGCCGTAAAGGCCTTGAGTAAGAAAGTAATTCTTACCCCTAAAAACGATGATGAAAAGGTAAGTATACTAGAACAAATGAATGATAAAGGAACTATAGTATCCAGAAGTTCTTCAAGCCCTTTTGGCGAAGGCGGCGATACCAGTTTTACTATAGGTAAGACTAAGGTTGAACCTCTAGAATTTATGAATAATGATACTCCATCAAGGATCTTTGAAGGTATCCAGAAATGATTTGAATTCCACGCAGCGCACCTAGGATTCGCAGGTAGCTATACTGAACCCAAAAAGGAAAGATTAACTGCAGCTGAAAATTGACCCAAACAAAAGGTTGTAAGTAATATAAGGACCTATTTAATCAATTCCTTAAATCGGTGTTTTGACGAAATGAGATTTAGATTTGGCGACCAGGTAGTACCAGATGATTTAAAAATTGTTCCTTCCAACCAGGCCTTCGCACAAGGGCTACCTAGCCAACAAATGGGTGGAACCTTTGCAAACGAATTCCAACCTAACTATATGAATAAGTTTAAACAGGAAGAGGAATTTAGAGGTAATGATTAATCCAAAGGATTCTTATATACGTACTGAAACCCAAGCAGCCATAAGTGCCTTATTAGAGTTATTTACGCCAGAACAGAAAGAAATACTGGCTGTAAAGAATGGTGATATACGAATTGAACTTATAGAACAATTAGTTGCGCGTTGATGAAATTATGTCCCTATAACCGAAAATCCATTGATCCTCAAAGGCCGGGCTGCAAAAGTAATTGCTACACATAAACATCTAATAGAACTTATTGATCGCGCGGATAAGGAAAACCTGATGTCAAAATTAATTGATCCGGATAGCCACAAGAAGACTAGTGATACTGAATTTGAATTTAAGAAGGCCAACAAGACTAGTTCAATGAATGAATCTTCAACTTCTGGTTTAACCCGTATTTTAGGAAAAACCCTTGGTGGCCAAAGCGGTATTAGCGAGACCTATAGGTATTCCCAGGATTGAGACATGGACGATCGAAAAAGACTTGATGCTATACAGCTAAAGCTAAATAGGGTTTCGTCTCTACGATGGATAAATACAGAGACTGGAGAAGAAGACCATTCAATAGAAGAAGATTGATCTAAGCGTACAGAACCTGTAGAAAACGTAAGAATAAATAAAGAGGAGGACAAAGGGCCGTTTCCGCTTCCACCGGAACTTACAGATGAAGATAGGGCTAGGTTAAAAGAGGAATGAACCTCTAGTGAAAAGAAGTCTTCTTTGGTTGGCCGCGATAAAAAGGATTCTAGACTAAGAACAAGTTTTTCTGATGTACAAGAAGAATCTAAGTTAAAGGACCTTAATATACATGAAGCCACAATAAATCAATCTACAAATGTAACAGCGAGTGAGGAAGCCAAGAATGCATTTTCACATTCGGATTCGGTAAACCGTGGTAAAGGAACTAAGGCTAAGAAGGATTATACGATTGCAGATATTATATATAAGATCCAATCAATGGAGTTTGTAGATCTTAGGGAACAGTTGTATAGGAAGTTTGATCCGTTTTTTAGATATGACAAAAGGAAATCATGTCTTTAATAAAAGAGTTCAATGAAAAGCTGAAGGAGATTAAGGATTGGAAGAAGGATAATAAGCTATTTAAGAATTTAAATTTTCTTGATCAAGAATACGTACGTAGACAGGATAGAAGGCTAAAGTGATTATTAAATAGATCTACTGAAAATGCGGCCGAACGTAAGATATGGAATAAGTATCAATCAGCGGTTCTAAGGAGCTTTAAGACCGACAATCCGGAACGTAAATTTAGATTGAAACAAATAGAGGACTTAGGTATTGATTGACAAATTCTTTTCTTATACAGTAAGAAGGATATTGGTAAGACCCGACAATTAGGTGCTTTTTTAACCAACCTTCGTTTAAAGGACCCTGAAGCACAGGTGGTCTTTATTCGTAATACGCGTGAGGAAATAGAGGGACTTAAGGAGACCATGAATAATTCCATACATTGGCCTACGTGAACAGACGGAACTAAGGTTTGGTGAAAAGATAAGATCTTTGATGAAATGGGGTCTAAACGGATGACTACCCGTGTAAAGCCATGTGGATTTGTGGGTTACGCAAGCGGACTAGGATTTATGAAATGACAAGGTTCAGAATTCGATAATGTAAAGTTCTGGATGTGGGATGAATGTAATAGTGTAGAAGGTGGTTTAACCACAGATGTATTCCAATCCGTAAATGTATTCCTTTCATCCATTATCAGGGATAAGAAAAATGTGAAGGGATTTATGTTTGGTAATCTACTTGGACAGGAAAACGTGTTTCTAGCGCGATTGGGCGTTAATTCAAAGACCAGATTAAAAATCATAGATATTCATAAAGATAGGAGTGAAAAGAAGGAGTTGTTAAGTAGGCTTTTATATTTAAACACTGGAGATTTATTTAGGGGTATTGAAGAACAATCAGGTCTTGCTACTCAATTCCTAGATGAGGTAGAACATTTAAATCTTCTTCACAATAGACCGGGTATTACGGAGGAGAAAAGCCAGTATGAGGAGTTGGATTTAAAGGGTTATCAATCCTTATTCTCCTTTGTATTTGAAGATGTAACTGAAGTTGTATTGGGTAAACAAAAAATAAGGCCTTTTATTTTGTATGCATATAGGATTCCTTCCAGCCGGCGTATAGTAGTATGGATAGATGAATTTAAGCCTAGCTTTATACGTAAGGGATTTAAACTTATATTAACGGGTGATAGGACGTTATCAAATCAGTATTCAATGGTTCTTTACCAGGAGAAGGAGGATTTAAGTCCTTTATTCGAATTCCTAGCAGAGATGCTAGAGGCCGGTGAAGTATGATTTGGTTTTAATGGTAGTGAATCTTGGTTTAAGCGCAATTGGTCTAAATGGGAATCTAAGTTTATAGTGAAAGAGGATGATAAGTCCGTTTAGATATAATTGTTTACGCAAAAAGGATTAATGGAAATTGAAGTTGGCTCTATAGACGAAGCCCTAGATAAAGTGGAGGAATTGAAGGAAAGACGATTTTTACTTATTATGTTTACTCAAAGTGTAATATGGGTTGTTCTACTTTTAATGTTGATTATTAGATATTGATAGGGTTATGAGCGCTAAGAAGGTCTGTGAGAAGTTTGATATATCAAAGAACTTTCTAATACTAGCTATAGTAGGTTTAGTATGTGGAATGATACTTATACTGGCCTTGATAATATGTGTTGCCCTAGGCCGATTGGAAATAGCAGGTGTAAAGGAATTGATGGGAATATTTGGTGGTGTCTTTATGTCTCCTTCGCTTCTAATCCTGATTAAACAATTCTTACCTAAAAAGGATAAGTCTAAATCCGGTGGAAAGCAAGGATAGGTTGTCTGCGGCCGCGGAGGCCGAACAACAAATATTACATTCCATCATACATCACTATGATATCGTATCTACGTTTATAACACCGGCTTCTATAGATCCAAATATTTTCTTTACTCCAGAGGCCAGACGCGTATTCCAAGCTGTATCCGCCGTAAAGCCGGTTGAAGGCCGATTTGATCTTGTAGATATATATAGTAAGCTTGAATCTCTATGTGCTAATGATACTGAATTTAAATCCTGTAGTGAATATGTAGCTCCTAAAAGAAGAGTATATTACTTTGCTCTACAGGAGAATATAAGGTTTTTACAGGCATATAGGGTTGATGCCAAAATGAAATCGCTTGCAAAGGACATAAGGGATTATAAGTTTTCGATAGAAGGGTTTGATGACCAATTATTGGCTTGAAAGGAGGAATTTAAAAGTGTTTCTGATAGCCACCAAAGCACACTTAAATTCCTTCCGGCCGAAAATGCAATTGATTCTTGAACTGAGGCATCAAAGCGTTATAGAGACGGAGGAGGAGTCGATTACTTAAAGACCGGTTATAAACGCCTTGATGAAATATTAAAGGTACTTGGAGGTGGACAGATGGTTGTATTGGCCTCTAGGCCTGGTGTAGGTAAAACAACATTCGCTTTAAACGTACTTAGAAATAACTTTGGACTATTAGATAAGGAAGACCTAAATTCAAAAGCCATTGGATTCTTTTCCTTAGAAATGCACCATCAAGAATTGATTACCAAATTATTATCTATGGAATCTGGAATAGAACTCCCTGTGGTCAAACGCCTATTGGAAGGTGGAATTATAAGTGAATCTCAAAATGCCGCTATAGAAAAGGCCAAGTCGACCATATCTGGTCTAAATATATTGTTCTGTGACGATACATCATTAACAGCTGGAAATATAACATCACATATTAAATCCTGGGTGCGCAAACACAAATTGAAATTAGTTATCGTTGATTACCTCCAACTAATATCTTCTTCCCACGATCGCAAATTGGATTCCTATCAACAGTATCTAAAGATAGGTATGGTGTCTAGAAACCTTAAATTACTAGCTATGGAAATGGATATATGCGTGTTGGCCTTAGCACAACTGAATAGAAAGGTTGAAGAGCGTAGGGCCTCTGATAAGGCACCAATACTATCTGATCTTAGAGAATCTGGATCTATAGAGCAAGATGCAGACGTGGTTATGTTTTTATACGAAGATAAATTGGAAGGCCTGGAGGCAGAGGCCCTAGGACGCGAAAAGACAACTGTAATTAAGGTAGCTAAAAATCGACATGGACCTACGGATTCAGTTGAATTTGATTTTATAAAACATAGAGGATTATTCGTCCAATTACACTAATGAAATTTAAAACCTATAAAGCCTGAAAAGAAAATGATTGATCATATAAAGGTTCGGATATATCTATGTCAATTAAGCTTAATTCACTTGAGGATTGGATTAATGTTCCAATGCCAACTAACGTTTCAAAGATCATTAATGGTACGGAAGTATGAATGGGTTATAACAGAATCAATAAAGGCTTATTCAAAGTATTTAAGTGAAGCCTGGGTGGACCGTGCCTTGAGGAACTCACGATACTTCAATTCTTTTACTTTTTAAAACATACACCTATAATCCATGAAAACCTAGATTCCATAAAACGCGCTGCTAAAAAGATAGTGAATGAACATATCAGATACCATATACGATATAAAGAAGAACTTATAAATGCGATAGATGAAATTCAATGGCAATAACGGTTGGTCGTATAGATAATAAGTTTTGGGACAACTCCAGTTATAAACAACCAAACGCATTTCCGGTTTACGATAAACAGCAGTTCCTGGATAAAACCAGACCTTCCCTTAACTCTTTTATATCTGGTGATATCTATTTAAAAGGCGGTGATTGAAACCACTGTTTATACGAAGGTGCGTATTACGCTTTAAAAATCCTAAGGATCCTTGATCCGAAGAAGGATTTATATCATTACAGGTTAGAAAGGGAATTATGGTTTGACGTGCTAAAGGCGAATGCCCGTGTGATGGGCGATTTAACCACATCTTCAGATGAAGTATTGTTATCTGAACATATACATAAAACAATTGGAGTCCTAGACAACCCAACTAGAGTTACGACAATTAATTTCAAACTATCTAAGGACGATGGACCCTTTTATAGTACAGAAGTAAAAGAAATAACTGCAGACCTCCGACAAGATGTGGTTGGAGTAAAAACCTTTAGGTCTTTTGTAGACAAGATAAATACTCCTTATAAATGAAGTGAAGTTAACGACCTCTTATATGCAGGAATCCGTAACCCCGGAATATTCATACTTGGAAGGCTTGATGCAGAAACAAGGAAAATCGAAGGTTGAAAAGAGCGTGTTAAGGATAAGATAAACAAATTCTTAAAAGACCTTGATTCTAATAAGGAGAAGCTAAGAATATCTAAAGTTACTATCCCAGCTGAATCTAAGTTGATAGGTAATTATGCTGTAACCTGAAAGACAGATGGAATTGGAAACACCGAAGAGAAATATAGTCTTCCATTAATAGATCTAAGTACTCTAGAAGATATAGTTTCCATTAATTCTAGGACTCTTGAAGTCTCTACACCTACAACACCACTTGATTTACGCGTTACAGGCAAAGGCGGCTTATTTGACGGTCCGGAATGAGCAGATTCCGTAGAACACGATTATGTAGGTAAGATAGCATCCATTTCTTATACGCCTATAAACGAAGGTGGATCTACCGTTACAGACGCCGTAATACCGGCTTTACGCGGTACTACGTGAAAAGGGACTAAACCTCCACAAGAAGTCCATTGAAGCTATAAAGGGAAGGAGGGATTAGCTACTTTGTGATGGAAGGATAATTTAAATGGTCTCTATTTAAAGGAAAATAGTTTTAGATATTCATATACAGGTTCATTCGCGGTTGGTGCTGACGCTGAAATAAATTCAGATACCTATAAGGAAGAGTTGTTGGGATCACTAACACATATTGATTTTGCAACTCCATTTATATCTACCACCAGTAAAGATAACGTATTTAATTCTACCTGGCATCACGCAGATGTAACTACGGCTTATGGCGATTATACGGAAGTAGATCCTTTTTGGGACGTAGGAAAGAATGAACCAGTAAGTGTTGGATTCCTTATATACCAGTTAAATAAGAATACCAGAGAGTGAAACAGATTTGAGTACCAAGGGGATATTGCTTTAACCAGTTTAACTTACGCTTCCGGCATATCCAATAGTTTCTTTGATTACTACAGCCAAAGTAATAATTACTGATATGAATTAAGGGATGATTACTATAGACAAAAAAATCTTGCTAGGATTCAACCGGAAGGGGCCGATGTATTCGTACGTGCATATCTAGATAATTATTGGACTTGGTGGTTAGGTTTACTGCCACAGCCAATTAGGACTGTTACTAATTCCAGCGCAGGATACGGTTATGCAGTACACAGTTCATACCAGGTTTTAAGTACATATGATACTATGTCCGGTGGACCAGATTATTATGGGCTTTATTACTATAGGGCCTATGCAGACACAACTGCGGGTCAAATAAGGAGGGATATTAATTGGGGTGGTTGGTGGCACACAAAGGATTATAGGAAGGCCGTAGAGGTAAGTCCGCTAAGGAGCGAAGAGGCATATAGAGAATTTAAAGATAGGAAATGAAAAAACTTGTCTTCAAAGCTTCTATGAAGCAACCTTGATTTAAAACCCGATTTTCGAATACAGAAAGGAGATTATTTCTTTAGTGATCTTGAATATACCATAAAGAAGTATGATCAATTAATATTCCCTAATAGCGCAGAACACCCTTGATTACTAACCCCCAACCAAACTAACGTTCCCAATTTAAAAAAGGTTGCATTATTGTGTGCAGCCAAGAATGAAGATAATATTATGTCTCTTCCGGAGAAGACTCCGGATCAAGGCCTATTCCTGTGTACCCGAAGAGACGGTAAATTAGACTTACGTATATTAAAGACCTTTGAAGAAACCTTAACTTTATCTACAAACGAAAATCAAACTGTCCTTGACGTAAACTCAGATACTAAACGTAAAACTAAGTTTTTCCTATTAAGACCACAATACGTTTTCGATACCCTAGTTGAACCTTCAGATGATATTAAGAAACAAATACTTAGAGATACTTACGAATTACTGGGATATCCGGTTTCGTCTAGGAAACCAGATCCTAGTGTTGGGAAACCGCCAACTCCAGCTTGACTTTGATATTCTAATGAGGACCTAGAGAAGGGACAACTGTTGTTTGATTTAACCAATACTAATTGATATTGTTTCCTAGATAAAGGTAACGTCCATTTAATCGCTAAATCACCAAAGGTCTTTAAGCCCCAAAGCATTAGTGCTAAACGGCTTGATCACGAATCAAACAAAAAGTATACTTCTGTTGAAGACCCGGAAAAGCCAATATCGCTTATAGAACGGGTTAATCAAAAAGTCCAATTCCGGTTCTTAACCGCCAGTTACGATTTAAATTGAAAATCCAATTTTGATTCTAAGGATCAACTGTCATTAGATATTGAACAGTCAAAGGCCAAAGATATACAGAAGGTCCAAGATTACTTCTTTGTTAGTCTAGATAGTAAATATGATGTGATATGGTGGGAGACAATAAGTGTTCCTAAGAAATCCAGTGATGAAAAGGTAAAGGCAATTGCAAGTGGAATAGAGCTTGAAAGGTTTAATCTAAATTTACTTAACTCCCATAGGATGTTAGAGGCCAATCAAGGTCGATACCTCCTTTCGGAAAAACGCATTAACGAGAACCAAAGGAGAGCACAGAAACAATTGGAGATACAAAAGATGCAGGCAGATTTAAATTTTGGAACTGGTTTGATTTCGGCTTTAGCCGGAAGTGGCCATGAATACTTTTATTCCGCTAGGGCTTCCAAGCGGTCTTTAAAAGGCCAAGGATTAAATTTGGAAGAACGTCAATTGGCCTTAATGGAGGATAGCCCGTTTGGAGG
Organism: Rattus rattus; assembly: GCF_011064425.1. Classification (NCBI taxonomy): domain Eukaryota; kingdom Metazoa; phylum Chordata; class Mammalia; order Rodentia; family Muridae; genus Rattus; species Rattus rattus. The sequence continues at coordinate 14,971 of NW_022651191.1, forward strand.
CCTAACAGCACAATCTTTCCTACACGGCTCCTTAAACGTATTTAACAAAGGAGCTTCTATGGCTAAGGTAATAGGTAACTACGCAATACAGCGTGCACACATATTCCCAGAGCGCCAAGAAAGAATCAATATGGATAAAAAGTTGGCTTCAGAGCAACTAGCCCTTCAATCACTCCAATTCAACACTAAACACATGAATGAACAATTGGATGCGCAATTGGAATTGAATCGCATATTTAGTAGGTATGACTTACCGTCAATTAACGATACAGACATAAATGAGGAGTTTAGGACAAATGAAAAGCTACATGGAAAACAGCTTGGAGAAGCACACTTGGTTATATATACACCTTCGGCCGAACAAATGGTTTACTTAAGGGAGTATGTAGAGGAATATGGGATTGGTTGTGATATACCGGATATTGAATATGGTTTTTACTCTGGTATGAAGCCAGGGATAATAAGGTATAGAAATCTTGAGGATCTAGGAATACGTGGAATTACGAATGTAGCAGTCCGTGAATATATAAAGGGTCGGTTAACCGCAGGTGTAAAGATAGTTGAAATAGGCAAAGGAGAACCTGAAGATAGTTGTTTGACCTTAGGTCAATTCAAAGCACTCTTATCTGCGGTTAAAGGCCAATTCGCCACAGAACAGGGTGAATTAAAAACAGAAATATCTACAGCCATAGATGCTATAGACGCCACTGCAAAGTTCTATAACTTTGATTTGGATAAATGGCAATCACTAGAAGCTAAGTTAAAAAAATTCTTCGAGCTTCTACAAGGTCATATTGACACTACAAAAGATGATAAGAAGAAAGAAGCATTGGATGCTATAAAAACCATACTTGGTTTACCTCCAGAGGCCACAGAAGCCGAAATTGAATCTAAGTTAAACGAACAAAAAAATTCTATAGCCGGTTGTGATTCAGCCAAGGAAGGATTGATTGAAACACTAAATATACCTAAGGATAGTGATTGAAGCAAGGTTAAAGATGAAGTTGGACAATATAAGACCTTTAGAACTGGTGTAAGGGTAGCATTAGGTGATAAAGTACACGTTGATTCAACCAATCATGATTTGATGCAAGAGTTAGATAGTCAGATTGGAGAATTAAAAGGGTTAAGAGCAACCTGGGCTAACGCAAAGAAATATTCGGGGGCTCCGGCCAATTATAAAGATCCAGATGTTTTAAAGGCAATACAGATTGGAAAGCAACTTGGGAATCAATTAGCAATTTTTGATAAGGCGGTTAGACCTCTTATAAACCTTGATCCGCCACAACCGCCATTTACGGATTTCAAAGACAAAACACATCCAGAGGTCATTAAACGCATAAAGGCCTTTAATGCCATAAAGGACTATATGTCCGATAAGGCGCCAGAAGGAAAAGATGTTGTTGAAGGAGTAAAGGAAACCATAAATGACTGTAATACTTTTAAGTCCGAATTAAGAACTATTGTTGAACTAGAGCAAGATACGGATGAGGCATTAAAGACCGCAATACAAACTGAACATCAGGAGTTGAAGGCTTGAAAGGAAGAAGAACAAAAGATTAAAGATCAATATAGTTTACCTGCTATTACTGTAGATAGCATTAAGGGCTTAATACAGACTGAAGTAAGCAAGGGTGGATCCGGATTGAAGTGTTCAGAACTCCAAAGTATGCTTGGACACACCGAATACGATTTATCGGATAATGAAGTACTAAAGAATATTAGGAAGTTGTGTTATTCACTCGCAATCACAATCCGATATATGCTTTCACAGGAATTCGATCAAAGGTTTAGTGGCAATAGGCGTTTACAACCGGTGTTCAAAGTTCTTTATGAGATAGCGGAACATGATTTGGTTCAAGGGTGTTTAAATCAAGTTCCACATGGAAATAAGGGTGATGCGGATCACTGGTATTCTAGAGTGATGTGAAATTTCAATGATGAAGAATGAATGAAGGGTGATTTGCCGGTTGTAAAGAATCATGAACGATTGGAGCTTAACCAGGTATCGGACGGATCTATATTCTGGACTTATGGTGATTCAAACAGCAATGGACGTTTATTTAAAAACACAGATAGGGATATTTTGAAGGCCGCAGAAGTAATTAATATTTGAGGTTGATAATAATTCATCTCGCTCTAGAAGCGGTGTTGAACCGATTCAATCAAATTTCTTTAATCGTTTTTGTTACATTCAAAGAAATTTATGATATAATAGTTTACGTAATCAATATTAACTAAAACAACAATGAAAAAATATCATCACTGTTTCAGAGTTCAATTCAAATATAGCGACTGCAAAAAACTATCTGGACACAGACATGTACTTGTAAGTCTAGGTAAAGATTACAGCGATAATAGATTTATGAACTTCTGTCTGTGAATTAGAAAAAGATACCAATGTGAATCCGCAGAATGACTAAGAGGTAAAGTAACCATCACTTGTTTTACTGATAAAAGCTTTACACCAATTGAAGTTGAAGCAGGGATGCAAGATTATTTGAAGATCTGTGAGTACATGAGACAATGGGGAATGAAAGTGAAACCTGCCATCAGAAACTGAAGAGATCATAAAGAACTACAGGAAGAGTAATATGAGAAGACCAGTAAGGGTAGCTTTGGTTTACCGCGATTGCAACAATAGAACAATAAGGAATAAACATGTGTTCGTCACCAAGGAGCAATTAAGGGAGATTAAAAGATGGGTGAATGGCCGATGGCCAAGTGAGAATCCGGCCGTAGGCGAAATTGAGGTTTACATTCCCATGTCTTATCCTATAGTGCAGGTAGCGCACAATAATCTAGACCTAAGAGAGTATTACAGGCTTTTAGAACGTGTTGAATCAATGGGGCTTCGCCTGGCGCCGCCAGCAAGGAGAACGATAGTTGATAAAGATTGAATCGGATAGATTTATGTTGTGACCGGATATAAAACAATTTCCAACAGTAGAGGATAAAGGAGACTTCAAGTGGGCGCACGCCACAAATAGAATGCGTGTTGAATTAGAGTGGAAGGGGCCGGAAGGAGAGGTTAAAAGATTTTATGTAATGGTGATTGGAACACAAGTTGAATCAATAATAAATAAATCTATGTTTTGAGGAGACAAGAGGAGAAGAAAAATGGATGATACGCCTTTGGGCAAAGGCCGTATATATAATTACTATTCAAATAAAGTCTTTGTGAATGCGGATGTCACTTGATTTCAGTTTATGTATACAATAGTGGGTCTTGGCGGATCGCTGTTGAAAATCCAAAGAGTAAATGAGGAGAGGGAAGAGCCAATTGAAAGAATGGATCTTATGAATCTATGTCTGTAGCAGATAAAATATGGGAGAGGTTCAAAAACCTTCATAAGAATATATCTTGATGTTCTGATTGTTATATTTGTTCCGCTCATTGCTTAAAGCACGAAAGACAAAGAACAGATAAGATTAAGTTTGAATTGCTTTGAAGGAGTCATAACACCAGTTCTTGAATAACTGTTGAAGTTGAGGATAAGCAATTGGATTTACTCATTGACCTTATAGGAGGAGTAGAGGAGGTTGAGAATTGAGCTTTAAAAGACATTGGATATTTAAGGGTCTCTGATTACTACACCAAAGATAGATTAAAGGCCATTACTACTACTAAGACGGCGTTTGATAAGTTAATAAATAAAATTAAGTCTTTAGGTTTGAATGTGTCCAGAGAGAGCAAGCCGGGTTAAACGCCAAAAAAGCGTTGATGAAGTAAGCGGCGCTGTATTTGACCAAGGCGAATTAATTTTTAGTAGGTCCTTAACTCCAGGTAATTTAGACCATCTTAAACATTTGTTGGATAAGTTATCTTATACATTAGAGGTCGCCACACTTGGAAACAAAATTGATTCTAAATTTAGTGACAGTTTAATAAATGATGATTTATTGACCACCGGCAGCCCATCGGACAAATATTTAAATGCGCCTATAACGGCCAAGGCTGAGGAAGTAAATTTTATTAGGCTTTGTTATTCGTATCTTAGGTTTTATAATCGCGTGTGGCCGCACATGGAGAATACGGATGTCCCAACTGGAGTAATACTTAATGATATCTTGAATTCTAGTGAATGTAACATTGATAAATCCGTGAGCTTCAAAGATTTTCAGGCCGTTAAGCAAGCCACCATTTATCCTTTAATTGGTCTTTACTCTTATAGTCCTAGGTGGGCGACCTGGGCTTACAATAATGAATCTGTAAGGTCTGGAGATATGAAACGGCTTTTAAGGGATTTTTGGCCGAAGGCCAATTATGCCAAATGAAATTCAATGGAGGTTGGTAGGTACTATAGATTTAGTATTACTGTTTATAATCAACCTTATTCTATAGGTAATTATAAATGTTCTTGGGCTTATATTCTTTTAAATAGAGGAGGTTACAACGATCCGGACGTTCGTAAACAATTTTACTTATCGGCTCATTCAAGTGAAGTACGTTTAAATGCTTATTATGAGGCTAGACGTAAATTCTTTGAACGGGCCTTAAAACACATGGATGCTATATTTGAGGATTACCAATTAAGGAAGTATCGGATTCTTTGGAGTAGTTTAGATTATGGTTCAACTACTACAGATACCTATGATGTAAATGTTTTTACTGAGGGAACGCGTGAACCTTTTTATATAGATGAGGTGTTTGCAAATGAGACTTGAAAATATGCCTTGATTCATTTATTGACTATGAATCAATTTTGTTTACGTTGAGTAGATACCAATAAAAAATCAGGTTCATATAAACTTATAGTATTAAAGGCAAATGGTTTAAAGGCTAAAGATCCACAATCTTTTGAATCTTGGGATGATAATCGTTTTATAGCTTTTTGTAAAGAGAAATTGAAAATAGAGTCTTATCAAGTAGCTCCTGATTTTCAAGATGTTGTTTCTTTGTTTAGATGGATATGAAAACATTTGAAGTCTTGGGACGATCCAATGAAGGGAACAGATATGGAAAAACTCTTGAAAAACTTTCCTGGAGTCGGTTAGACTCCATAATAACATATTACAATAATTTATATAATAACTTTTAGCGGGCGCGCACGCAGGGCGCGCCCGCAATTATTGATATATCAATAATACAATACTAC
>NW_022651193.1:0-50001 GCF_011064425.1 Rattus rattus
AGCCTTGCTGAAGTATAACTGTATAGTGAGCAGGCACAGCTCGATCTCAGCAGAGCTGTGGATGTGGGCTGTAGTTTAAAAAGTGCCCATCCTAGGCTGTCTTCAACCATTCCTCTCTAATATTCAGCCTGTATTAGGGCTGCAAGTGGAATCAGAGACCAGATCACGCAGCTGTTTGCCCAGTTTTCCTCTCGACTTTCAGATCCCCTGGTTCCTGTGAGAGTACTCCAGAAGCTTGTAGAGCATCCATGTTTTGCCAGCAGCTGTGGAAACAGGACTTCTTGAAAGAGACCCCAGCCATTGTGTGGTCTCCAAAGAACCTAGACCTCACCAGTGTTCTGCCTGAGGTCTCATGGGAAGCTGAGCCAGGACATTTGAGCCTGGCCACCCCCCAGTTTTGGATCCTCAGAAGCTAAACAGTTGTTATCTCTCAGCATCTAAGCTCTTGTTGCACGACAATAGGCAATCGTTGAGGGGAGATATCAGGAGAATGACAATTTAGGGCTGACTAGAGGTATGGACAGCAAAGTTATCCAATACCGTCTGGCTTAGATGAAGGTCCAAGTGCTCTGGCAAGCTCAAGTACTTGGTGGGCAGAAGGATGACATATACCACGAAGGTGTAAGAGTCCTGCATCACAACAATATTGGACTTTTCTGCTGAAGTGCTTGTTGTTAAAATACTAGCCCGGGGGCTATCTTTGTGTCCATCCCCTGTGGGTGATCAAACTTAGGCTGCTTGCTACCAGGACCAAACCGCCTGCTACTGTCTCTTTAGAGATGTGTAGCAAGCAGAGGTACAGAAAGGGAAAGTCACGGTTGTCCGTATAGAGGACGAAGGGATAAGTGTGAAGAGTAAGAATGTCCCCCGGCTTGGTCAGCCACTGCTCTTGGAAGTGACACATGGCAAGGACGCTCAGGCCCCCGACACAGGATTACGGTAAATTCCTGCAGAAGTTGTCATTCAGGAATGAGTTCAAGGAAGGACTGAGGCATGAGCTGACATAGCCCAGGCTGGTGATGGCATAGGAGATACCAATAACCAGGGATGTGTGGGGCAGGCCTGCAGCCAGGGCCAGCACAGGCCAGGTGGAAGGGCATCCAGCAGAGAAAGCACATGACCGACACAGCGAGGGCCTCCCTCTTGGCCTTTCTCAGAACCTTGGTGCCAGAGTGGAGCTTCTTGTTATGAAGTCTGTGTGGCAGGTCCACATAGGACAGGCAGATGATGCACAACAGCACTGCGAAACCGAGAACGAACATGTATGTGTGGCTGGCCTGAAACCAGGCCCACTCTGGCCTCAGGAAACTTAGCCCACAGCTGGGTGCCTGTAACTCATTGCTGTAGATATGGGCAAAGGAACAGAGGGGCAGAACCATGATGGTGACAGCTAGCCGGATACAAAGGCTGGTAACTTCTGCCCCCCTCTGGGTGTGCCTAGGCAATTGGCAAGATTGCACAGTGGCCACACTCGTCACAACCAGGGAGTAGATGCTGGCGATGTAGTAGTCAATGGTCAGCCCCAGTTTGCAGAATGGCTCCCCAAAGAGCCAGTGTTGTATATCAGGTACTCAGTGATGTTGGCTGGCGGCACCATGAGCAATAGCTTGGTTCAGGGTAAACACGTTAGTTACCGTTTTCATCTTCGGTGCCCTCGGGATCACAGAAATGATAGCCAAGTTAGCAGTTAGGCCCACAGCACAGATCATGGAGTATCTGTTGCCAGGCTATGTTGGCAGGAGTTGGCAGGAGCATGTGGAGCACAGTGGCTCCATATAGTAGTTCAGAGAGGGTGATATCGGGCTGGGTATGATTGTCCTTGGACAAATTTGTGCTCATGGTAGTGAGGAAGTTGTTAGTGACTTTGGCTGTTGGAGGACTGTGGGTACTCAGCACCCTGCATCATGGTAGGGCTTTGAGTGGCTTTGTAAATGCTTGGCCCCAGGGAGTGGCACTGTTGAGGGGTGTGGTCTTGTTGGAGTAGGTGTGGCCTTGTTGGAGTAGGTGTGGTCTTGTGGGTGTGGGCTTTAATACCCTTGTCCTAGCTGCCTGGAAGCCATTATTCTGCTAGAAGCCTTCAGATGAAGACGTAGAACCCTCAATTCCTCCCGTACCATGTCTGAATGCCGCTATGTTCCTGCTTTGATGATACTGGACTGAACCTCTGGATCTGTAAGCCAGTCCCAATTAAATGTTGTCCTTTATAAGAGTTGCCTTGGTCATGGTGTCTGTTCACAGCAGTAAAACCCTAACTAATATAGGCTTAGAGACTGATACCTGGGCAGGGGCCTCCTGGGCTGGATTCTGGGAAAGAAACAGTCAGAAATCTACAACAGTGGCCACCTCAAGTTCTCTGAGGTCATTCTATTTACCTTAGCCCTAGGACTGGAGAGAGCCAGGTGGGGCACAGGGTTCTCCTTCAGCTTCTTGGATGTAGCCCCATTTCCAGGTTCTGCCCATATGAGAGCGGCTGCACCCCTAGGATGCTAAGTGGCCAAGAGCAACCCCACCTACCATCCCCAGTATGCAGTTAAGCAGAAGCAATGCTGTTGCCTATTCGTAGCTGCGCCTTTCAGGTGCTTCTCTGGATACTTTGGATCTAAAAGTTCTTCCCTTCAGGAGCCAAGTCCTCACTCTCCATAGCGCTATGTAAGCACCTGCTTTCCTAGGTGTCCCACTGACCTGACACTGTCCAGTGCCTTACAGCTGGAAGATGGCGGCCTTGGTGGGCTCTCAGTGTATAGGCAGCTGTGGAATGAAAGGGGAGGTGTGGCCCCTCTCTTCCAGCAGAGGTTTCAGTCATTCTTGGTCAGCTGGGAGGGTGGTTTCTAAGACCCACTTGCATGCCTGGTACCTCAGTCAGTTGGCTTCCCAACCTAGGCCTGGTCACAGGACCACAGATGAGCAGGGAGAGGAGTGGAGAAAGCTGGGTGTTTGACTGAAGCTCCTGGACGCAAGGACCCCCTCCCTACCCAGCGCTGAACTATGGCACCTGCAGTTGGTGGTCCAGGATTCCATCCACATGTTCCTTGTGCCTGCTCCACCAGCCCCTGTGGTGTGTGTGTGTGTGTGTGTGTGTGTATGTGTGTGTGTTAGGATTTTGCTGATTATTAATCACTCAGGTAAGTCACAGATGGGTAGCTGAGAGATGTGTTTTTTTTCCCACTTGTGTGTCTGTCTATTGAGAAGGCACACACAGGGGCTTCTGGACTCTAAGAGTATTTATGATTCTGTCTGGAGGCACTAGGGACCTGTATACCGTTGTCTGTGTACATGCATCTTGGTAGATCTCACGCCTCCTCCTCTTCCTCCTCCTCCTTTTTTTGTGTTGTTTTTCTTTTTGTGTGGGGAATGGTCAGGGTTTCTCTGTGTGTAACCTTGGCTGTCCTAGATCTTGTTCTGTAGACCAGGGTGGTTTTGAACTTACAGAGATCCACCTGCCTCTGCCTCCTGAGTGCTAGGATTAAAGAAGTAAACTACTCCTGCCTACTTCTAAGCAGGCACATGATGTGGACATTCCCTGTATGAGTGGGTCCATGTCTGCTTGCATGGGGTTTCTGAAGTTAACTCTGCACTACATCTGAAGGAGTCTGTGTGTGTCTTTGTATAAATATTGGTCTGGAGGACCGCTTGCCTCGTACGAAGTCAAATGTTGATCATAGACAGCCTATCTCTGTCTATGTCTTTTACCAGCCATGAGAAGCCATGGAGAAAGGCATTTGCTCCTACACTGGCTCCCTTATCTGTGGCACTCAGTGAAACTACTCAAAGCCAAGACCTTCTCTATATTCCTAGCATACTTTCTCCCTGAGTGCGAACTGTTCAGTCATTCCTACTCACGAACAGCAGGGCTGCCTCTCTGGCTGTGCTTTGGTAGCAGTATTGTGTTGAAGATGAGCTACCAGTTTGTTTTGGGGTATTTTTTTTCTTTGTACACATACCTATGGTGGTGGGGCAGGGGAAAGATGGGGTAGTTTGTTTTCAGCCTGGGGGGATGTGACTGCCCATTGAGGCTATGCCCAGTGTCTCCTGGGGTACAAAGCCATCACCCCATACCCACAGGTCGGCTTCTTCTGTGAATTACTCTCCCAAGTCATTTTGTTCCATGTTTTTTTTTTTTCTGAGCTGGGTCAGGATAGGAGTTTGGACAATGACCCCGAGTGCCTCGCTCCAAGTTACCGAGCCTGAGTTATGTTAAGGAATACCAGGTGGGAGCAGTCATGGATACTTTCTGTGGACGCTGCACTCAAAAGTGGATCAGCATTGGTTAGTAGGTCTGTAGGTATTTCTGGAGAAGCATTTTACTTAGAGAGACTGAGGCCCCTGAGGTCAACCAACAGTCATGGTCAGCAACTATGAGGAAAGTCTTTATTAAGCGGAATTTAATGAGCTGGGGGTTGCTTGTGGGATAAAACAGAGGTATTGGTTCTTCCACTGGCAAAAGGGGGCGGTTAGGTCTTCTGCTTTGTGTCCTGCGTCTTCCTCCCCCTGAATCTTGTCAGTTCAGAGCTGGCCAGTGCTCTCTGTTGTCATCATTACTGGCAAAGGCAGATATCCTTTACTTCCCTCCTTGCTCAACTTTACGCACCCTAAACACCTCACTCCTCACCTTTCCCCACAGCTCGTTGTTCTAGGTAAATCATTCCCTCCAGTCCAAGAGGGGAGTGGTATTAGAACGCATTCTCGAGGTTATAGAATCCTCTCTCGTCTTCCCACTAGACTCCTGACTCCCTTTAGCTAACTCTTTCCACCTCACCAGTAGTCAGCCCAGTATAAAAGTCCCCCCCAGACTTCTTTCCTCCTGAGCCTGGCTTGGGGAGTGCCCTGGCTCCTCACCAAGCCTGTCCTCTTGGAAGGGGGTGGGGAGGAGGAACAAGTGTGGTCATGGGTGCCCTGTGAGGACAAGAAGGGATGGGGCTGGGAATGGTGTGGATTGGGATACTGAGGGTATCAAATGTAGGATCTAAGCTGTCGCAGCCCTTAGGCTGAGGCTGCTGTGGGTGCCTCATCCTGGCACAGGTCCACATGTGTGGAGACCCCAGATGCCCCCTTTCCCCTCTAGTCACACCTCACCTGTGGCCTCTGCAGCTTGGCAGCTGTCTGTGTAGCCCTTACACTTGGGCTAAGAGAGCTGCTTTGTTCTGCTTGGCGCGGCATTGTCCCAGAGGAAAGCTTTGCTTCATGAAAGGATTTTCACTTTCAGAAATGAATTGGTCTTTGCAGCCTGTTGGGTGTGAGGGGGAGAGGCTGTGGAGGGAGCCAGGTGTCAGCTGTACAGGGTGGGGGTGGGGAAATGCCCTGCAGTGACAACCAGACTTGCAGGAAGTGCTGGGGCGGGATTGGGAGGATAGGGAGGTCGGGTGTGTGGTGGGTTAAGAGTCTGGATACTGTAGGCTTGCATCTGGGTCTCATGCATATATGTGTTTGTCTCTGGGCTCCGGAGAGGTGGCCTTCAAAGGATAGGGGGAAGAAGAGGGTGTGACACCTGGCTGTTTGTATGAGTTAGGAACAGAGATAGCGGTCAGCAACAGGAAAGCTCAATTGTAGGGCTTTATCCTTTGTGATGGTTTGAATATGGGTGGTCCAGGGAGTGGCACTATTAGGAAGTGTAGCTTTGCTGGAGTAGGTGTGTCACTGTGGGCGTGGGCCTTAATACCCTCATTTTAGCTGCCTGGAAGTCATTATTCTGCTAGCAGCCTTCAGATGAACATGTAGAACTCTCAGCTCCTCCTGTACCATGCCTGAATGCTGCTATGTTCCTGCCTTGATGATACTGTACTGAACCTCTGGATCTGTAAGCCAGTCCCAATTAAATGTTGTCCTATAAGAGTTGCCTTGGTCGTGGTGTCTGTTCCTACAATAAAACCCTGATAAGACATCCTCATTGTCATTTCATATAGTTGTGGCAGTCAACCTCCGTCTACTGTTACCAGGCACCTGGAGGTCCTACTATCTCCATAGAAGCAAACCAAGACAGAAATTGGTGGAGGAGGAGGTTTTATTTTCTGGGCTTGGGGAAATGGAGTAGAGATAATGCATCTCTCCTTTATACATTTATTTTTATTTTCTCTATGGCTTTTAATCTGTTCTGTTACAGTAGTGAAAAATAAGTAAAAAGGAAAGAAAAGGATATGAGTGCTATGGGGTACGGTGGAGGAGAAAGTTTATTATAGGTAAGCGGGAGGGCAGAGGTAGAGGCATGTGTCCCAGACACATTTGGGAGAATGGATTCTAGAGAATCCATGACCCTGAGGAAAGAAAGAAGAGGAAGGAGAGGAGAGAGGGGGTACCATGAACAACAGCCAAGAGAGCAAAGGTAGAAAAGGAGTGGATAATAAAAATGTCCTGGTTATATAGAGAAGAACCTCAGGGGACAGGCGGCTCAGCCCTGGGCTGGAGAGTTCAGGGTAAAGGGCAGCATATGCCAACCAGACCCTGAAACAGGAAGGGGCTGAGGGATGCTGGGAGAACCTGTCAGGTCTGCTTTGATGTGCACCTCAGCTGTTTTTCTCAGGTTTGAAAGTTAGCAAGTAGAAGTCTACCTGAGCACATACAGATACGGGGCTTGTTTCTCTAAGTGAGTAAATAAAGTCTTCACCCTAGGCAGACACAAGCAACTCACAGTCAGCTTCACTACAAAAGTAGACCACCATTTCTGTCTCTGTCTGTCTCTCTGTCTCTGTCTCTGTCTCTCTCTTGTTTTTTGTTTTGTTTTGTTTTTTGAGACATGGTTTCTCTGTTTTCCCTGGCTGTACTGGAACTCACTCTGTAGACCAGGCTGGCTAAGAACTCAGAGATCTGCCTGCCTCTGCCTCCCGAATGCTGGGATTAAAGGTGTCAGCCAATCACTTGCTGCCATGTTCTTAAGGAAGCTGAGAAAGACTATTTGTAAAGCAGGGGAGTGGGGTGGCCCTTGTTTGTGCACAGGTTCTGGGATGTCCACAGTCTTTACTCTGCCAGAATTCAGCTGCCCAGGAAGAGGTTGGGAACCCTTGGTGTTTGACACTTTGTGAAAATAGTTTAAGTCTGGTGAGATCAGGGCTAAGGAGAGCTCTGCTGAGTCATGAGGCTGTGTGGGCAGCTTCAAGTTCAACAAGCAGGAGGCAAGGCCACCTGGTTTGGTGGACTCTGAGGCCTCTCCCTGGCTTTCAGGTCTCAAAGCTGGGGATTAAAGGCTGGTTGTCTGCTCCCCGCCTCCCCGTGTGTGCTAGTGTAGGAGGCCAGTACCTGCTCCGGGAACCTGGCTGTTAAGCTTCCAGCGTGACTTAGTGCTAACGGGAAGGAGCATACTGCTCCCCCTGGGCCTCAGCACTCATACTCCTGTGCTAGGATTGTTTAATGCAATTAACTTAAATGCTTACAGTCTTCCCACCCTCCCCTGCCTAAAGACCTCCTCAGAGAGAAAAGGTGGGAGGGAGTGAGCATAGCAAGTCAGGGGCGATCTCCCAGCAGTGGTATTTCCTCTCCACCTGACCCAGAGCCAAGACGGATGCCAGGAAATGGTCCCTACCGTGGGTCAGAGTCTGGTGGCTGCTCTCACCTTTGCCTAGTGCCTATTTCTCAGGGCTTCATCTTTTACTGCTGAGGGTTTCACTGAAGACTGGTGGCTGCATTCAGCCATAGGGAATGTCCCTGGGGTTCTTTATGCACACTAAAAGCATAGCTGGTGTACAGTCAGACGTAGAGTTGGAGGCCTGTGTTCTATTTCCAGCTGAGGGGCAGTTGTGGTCATTAGCTGTGGACAGCACTGGCACGGCGGTCAGGGAATGGCTAGGTATCTCCAAGTCTCTGGCTTCACCACTGTGCATGTGGACATGCAGGTGGGTACTGTTAGAAATAAGTTCAGAGCCACAAAGAAAGACCACTACTTCAAAGTGTCTGGATGAAGCAACACTTTATTCTTGATCAAAATGGTGTCCTTGGAAGGCTGAACACACCAAGACAGGAAGTGTACCTGGTTTTTATTCTAACTCAGGTGGTGACGGTGTTTCCCACCCCTTGGCTGGTGTCTGACTACACAGTCTTAATTGATTGGCTCGTCTTTCGGAGAATTCGCACACAGGAAGCTAAGGAAGGGTAAAGGGGTGTCTGGGGACAGGGGACGGATGGGTTGGGGGATGTGGCAGGGAGGAGTCATTGCTCCAGGCCATCTAATTCCCCAATGCAGCGAGGGGCTTTTTGTGTAAACAAAAGTTTACTCCGTGTGTGTGTGTGTGTGTGTGTGTGTGTGTGTGTGTGTGTGTGTGTGTGTCTGTGTCTGTCTGTCTGTCTGTCTGTGGCAGGGGGGGAGGGGGTGAGCAGAGTGGTGGGGGGGGGGTGTTAAAACATTTTCATAAAAAGTCTTACAAGCTGGAGAATACAAAAAGATTTGAATTATTTGTTCTAAACACAAGTTTATAGTTTTTGATAGAAAAAACTCATGTTTAATATTTCTTACAAATCTCTCCCTTTTTAAACATTTTTTTTCTTCAAAATCATTAAGATGTTGGCTCTTTCTGTCCTACCCTGGAGTAAGAAACTGCAAAAGTGTCGGAGTACTTATTTAGTAATAGTTGATGCAGTAAACCAGAGTCAAGCCCAGTACAAATAATTCATTAACATTTTTTTAAATTTCTGGCTCAGGAATAAACACTCAAGGTATCTTTCAAAACAACCCCCTCATGAACTGTTTGAGAAAACCTCTTGCATCCTGAGCCAGCAGAGAATGTAAGGGACCTGAGAGCAGGCCTCTCCTCCTGGCTGGTTAGAGTGGAGGGGACTATACTGCTGATGAAGATGATGATGACTGGCAGTGACAATGATGGCAGTGATGGTGACATGATATGAACATCTGACACTTATTAATGCTTACCCCCTATGCCTTATACCATCCTAATGACCAATGGCCTTTCCCATTGATTATCTCATTTAATCTTAATGTTTATGAAGCTAGAATCTTAATACATTTATCAGTCAATGGAACATAGCTGTGTTTCTGTTTACTATTCTTTCTTTTAAATTTTATTTTTCTTGGATATTTTATGTATTTACATTTCAAATGTTATCCCCTTACCCCCCTTCTCCCATACCCTTCCCCCTGCTTCTATGAGGATGCTCCGACTTCCGCCTCAACGCCCTGGCATTCCCCTACATTCGGGAAGCGAGCCTTCACAGGACCAAGGACTTTTCCTCCTACTGATGCTGGACAATGCCATCCTCTGCTACATATGCAGCCAGAGCCATGGGTCCCTCCATGTGTACTCATTGATTGGTGGTTTAGTCCCTGGGAGCTCTGGTAGAGTTTGGTTGATTGATATTGTTGTTCTTCCTGTGGGGTTGCCAACCCCTTCAGCTCCTTCAGTCTTTTCTCTAACTCCTCCATTAGGGTCCCCTTGTCCAGTCCAATGGCTAGCTGCAAACATCCTCAGTAGGGCTCTGACAGAGCCTCTTAGGAGACAACCATATCTGGCTCCTTTTGACATCAGCAATAGTGACAGGGTTTGGTGGCTGCATATGGGATGGATTCCCAGGTGGGGCAGTGTCTGGATGACCTTTTCTTCAGTCCCTGCTCCACTCTTTGTCCCTGTATTTTTCCTGTGAGTATTTTGTTCTCCCTTCTAAGAAGGAATGAAGCATCTACATTTTGGTCTTTCTTCTTCTTGAGCTTCATATGATCTGTGAATTTTTTCTTAGGTATTCCAAGCTTTTGGGCTAATATCCACTTATCAGTGAGTGCATACTATGTGTGTTCTTTTGTGACTGGGCTACCTCACTCAGGATGATATTTTCTAGTTTCATCCAGTTGTCTGTGAATTTCATGAAGTCATTGTTTTTAATAGTTCATTAGTCAGTCCTCCATTGTGTAAATGTACCACATTTTCTGTATCCATTCCTCTGTTGAAGGACATCTGGGTTCTTTCCAGCTTCTGGCTATCTTAAATAAGGCTGCTATGAACATAGTGGAGCATGTGTCTTTGTTGTATGTTGGGGCGTCTTTTGGGTAGATGCCCAGGAGTGGTATTGCTGGGTCCTCAGGTAGTTCAATGTCCAATTATCTGAGGAACCTCTAGACTGATTTACAGAATGGTTGTACCAGCTTGTAGTCCCACCAACAATGGAGGAGTGTTCCTCTTTCTCCACATCCTCACCAGCATCTACTGTCACCTGAGTTTTTGATCTTAGCCATTCTGACTGGTGTGAGGTGGAATCTCAGGGTTGTTTTGATTTGCATTTCTTTGATGACTAAGGATGTTGAACATTTCTTTAGGTGCTTCTCAGTCATTCACTATTCCTCAGTTGAAAATTCTTTGTTTAGCTCTGTACCCCATTTTTAACAGGATTATTTGGTTCACTGGAGTCTAACTTCTTGAGTTCTTTGTATATTTTGGATATTAGCCCTCTGTCAGATGTAGGATTGGTAAAGATCTTTTCCAATCTGTTGGTTGCCATTTTGTCCTAATGACAGTGTCCTTTGCCTTACAGAAACTTTGCAATTTTAGAAGGTTCCATTTGTTGATTCTTGATCTTAGAGCATAAGCCATTGGTGTTCTGTTCAGGAAAATTTCTCTAGTTCCCATGTGTTTGAGGCTCTTCCCTATTTTTTTCTATTAGTTTGAGTGTATCTAGTTTTATGTGGAGGTCTTTGATCCACTTGGACTTGAACTTTGTACAGGGTAATAAGAATGGAACGATTTGCATTCTTCTACATGCTGACCTCTAGTTGAACCAGCACCATTTGTTGAAAATGCTGTCTTTTTCCATTGGGTAGTTTTAGCTCCTTTGTCAAAGATCAAGTGACCATAGGTGTGTGGGTTCATTTCTGGGTCTTTATTTCTATTCCATTGATCCACCTGCCTGTCTCTGTACCAACACCATGCAGTTTTTATCATGATTGCTCTGTAATTTAGCTTGAGGTCAGGGATGGTGATTCCCCCAGAAGTTCTTTATTGTTGAGAATAGTTTTCACTATCCTGAGTTTTTTTGTTATTCCAAATGAATTTGCAAATTGCTCTTTCTAACTCTATGAAGAATTGAGTTGGAATTTTGATGGGGATTGCATTGAATCTGTAGATTGCTTTCTGCAAGATGGCCATTTTTGACTATATTAATCCTGTCAATCCATGAGCATGGGAAGTCTTTCCATCTTCTGAGATCTTCTTTGATTTCTTTCTTCCTAGTCTTGAAGTTCTTGTCATACAGATCTTTCACTTGCTTGGTTAGAGTCACACTGAGGTATTTTATATTATTTGTGACTATTCTGAAGGGTGTTGTTTCCCTAATTTCTTTCTCAGCCTGTTTATTCTTTGAGTAGAAGAGACTACTGATTTGTTTGAGTTAATTTTATATCCAGCTACTTTGCTCAAGTTGTTTATCAGGTTTAGGATTCTCTGGTGGAATTTTTTGAGCTCACCTTTCTAGTGGTGGTCTCTTGGCCAGGAGATTGACTGTTAGGTCTGTACTCAGGCCAGAAATTCTATTCTCTTGACCAAGAGTTTTTTCTTTCTTTTCTTTTCTTCTTTTTTCTTTTCTTTCTTTGTAAAAAAATATTTATTTATTTATTTTACATATGAGTGCTCTATCTGCATGTACTCCTGTGTGCCAGAAAAGAACATCAGATTCCATTACAGATGATTGTGAGCCACCATGTGGTTGCTGGGAATTGAATTCAGGACCTCTGGAAGAGCAGCTAGTGTTCTTAACTGCTGAGTTATCTCTCCAGCCCCAGAAGTTTTCTTAACAGGCCTTCCTTGCTCTTTTAACAGTCTCCCTGAAGAGGTAACCAGAGAAACATGCACAACCAGCCATCTATAAACAAGGCCCCAATCTTCTCTTGCTCAGTCAACTCATCATAGGAAACACCTCCACGTGTGAGCTTGACAGCAGTCAGCACAGCAACAGGAGTAGAAGCCAAGGCATTTGCACAACTTCTTCATGTAACTTACTTGTACCTTTAGACCTGCTTGATCACAATCACATGTATGCCACTTTCATTTGATAACAGTTTGCTGCTGTGCACATCCTACTTTATAACTTGGTGGGTCAGATAACATCCAACTCACGATGGACAGCTCAGGTCACATGGTAACTTGGTGACCCATTATTAAACATAAGTTTCCACTAAAGCCCAGTATCGGGCCAAGAGTTGTCTTTCAGTGGAAAAACAGTTGTTTGCAGATGATGATTGAGCCTAGCCTTGCTCCAAAATCCCAAATGTCTTTTCTACGATTCACCTATAGGAGCCTGACAAACAGCATCCCTATCTACTACTGATTCCTCAAGTCCCATTGAGTCTGCTGGATCATGTGGTCCAAGTGGTAGAGCAGCCTGCATAGCAGTCCACATCTGTTGAAGAAGCTTCTGTTCCATGTTCCACACAAAGCTAACAGGTTTCCCAGTTTCTTGGTACATGGGTCAGAGTAATACCCCTAAGTGAGGCGTGTGCTATCTCCAGAATCCAAGTCCACTAAATGCTGTGCTTCTTTCTTAGCGATGGAAGGGTTCAGGTACAATAATTTATTCTTCATCATTGAAGGAATATCTCTGCACGCCCCACACCACTCATAAGAATTTCACTGAGGTAGAAGGCCTTTGAATTGAGTTTATTTCCTGTCCTCTGATGCACACATGTGTTGCCAATGAGTTCAAAGTGGTTGCTACCTCCTGCTTACTTGGCCCATTCAGTATAATGTCATTGCTATAGTGCACCAGTGTGATATTTTGTGGAATAAACAGATGATCAAGATCTCTTCTAGGTTATGAAACAGGGCTGAGGAGTTAATACATTCTTGAGGTAAAACTTTAAAGGTATACTGCTGGGCTTGTCAACTGAAAGTAAATTGCTTCTGGGCGTCCTTATGGACACGTACTAAGATAAAGGCATTTTCTGGATCAATGGCTAAAAGCCATGTACCAGGAGATGTGTTAATTTGCCGAAGTAAGAACACCACATCTGATACAGCAGCTGCAATAGGAGTCACTACCTGATTGAGTCTTTGATAGTCAACTGTCTTTCTCCATGGACCATCCGACTTCTGCACTGGCCAGACCTGAGAGTTAAAGGTGACGTGGTGGGAACCACCATCTCTAAATTCCTCCAGGGGTGCGATACCATTTTTGATTCACTGTTTTTCTTGTCAGAAACAACTCTAAAGGCATCCAATTTAGTCTTCCCAAACACAATAGCTCTTACTCCACAAGTCTGGGAACCAATGTGAGAATTCTGTCAGCTGGGCCACGGTGGCACATGCCTTTAATCCCAGCACTTAGGAGGCAGAAGCAGGCAGATCTCTAGGAGTTTGAGGCTAAAGAGCAAGTTCTAGGACAGCCAAAGTCACACAGAGAAATTCTGTCTCAAAACAAAACAATAGAAAAGAAAAAAAGAATTCTGCCAATTTCTAAGTATATCTATCCCAATTATATGTTCTGGGACTGAGGGAATAACCACAGGATGAGTTTGGGACCCACAAAGCCTATTGTGAGCCAGGTGTCAGCCAAAACTCCATTAATCACCTGACATAAACCCCTACTTTAACTGGGGGTTAACAGTAAAACTTTTAGGTATTTTATTAAGGTCCTTCCTCAGGGGAACCTGGCTGTCCCTTCAGCCAAAGGTTTCTGGGTCTGCAAATTGGCTTAAGATTGGAATTGGTTCACGGGCTGAGATTCTGTTCTGCCACAATCCAATGGAGCCTCTCTTTCTTTCATTTGTTTGAGATTTTTTTCTGCTTATACATATCAAACAAAAATGCAGCAGGCTTCTTATCTATTTCATGCCTGGAAAAACCATGATTGAATTAGCCAGTACCAAAGGTCCATACAAATCAGACCACCATAATATTCACTTTGCCTGTGCTGACCACGATGGGTCAGACAGTTATGAACATGGCTTTGTATGTGGTACCCATCACAATAACTATGATTAACTTGCCCTTGGCAATTTAACCCTGCCACCTGGCCCCTGCTACCTCGGGGTTCAATTAAACCCACTGCTCTGCATCTACAACCCTTAAGGTCTGGCACAAGGAAAAGAACAACAACAAAAGTCTTCACATGTGCTGGTGCCCTCCTCACTATTTTGTGTCTCATAAGATTAATGAAGGGCATATCTCCTGGGCCTTCCCATTGAGGAGAACTAGGTTTTACACAACCTCCTCTAGCATTGCAATTTCCCGGAGCCTCAACAGTAAGCCAAGAACTATCTAGCATCTCCAACTCCTTGTCAGCAGGCTATCTTTTGACAAATGTTCTGGCTAATCATTCAAGCAGACTTTTGACACCTTAAAAAAACCTGTGCTACCGTTCCTATTAAACCTAGAATCTTCATTCAGAGAACTCATATCTACAGACTCAGCCTGGTTCAGGTTTATGTTTCTTCCATCATTATCCCGCATCCTTAAAATCCATCCCCACACATGTTTTCCAGATTTCTGATTGAATGAATTAGCAAACTCATTAAGCTTTTTAGTATTGTAGCCCACCTCCCTGTGGACTACACTCTCTAATAGGTCTAGAGGCAGCTGTTAGTGGCCCTGAGGGACATCAGTATTGTCTTGCCTGGCATTTCCTTCAAAGAAAGTCACTGCTGGTTTAGCATACAATGAACGATTACTTTTTCTCAGTCAAACATGGAAAAGGTGATCTTTCTGGGAGTGGAGGTGTGAGTTCGTCGTCTTTGGAGGATAGAGACGACTTCAGGTGAAAATAAACCCCTGAGAATCTGAGGGTTCAAAGTTCTCCGCTTCAGTAGTTTCCTCCCACACATCCCCATCCCAAGTTGCAGGATCCCATTCTTTACCAGTTAATGCCCTTACTTTAATCGCTGACACCCCTGAGGCTGGGACTTGAATTTTTGCCGAAATTCAGGCAACCTTATAATGAGGACTTGGATTTAATTTTCTGCAACTTGTTCTGTGGCTGCTGGAGAGAAGATTCTCTTCCAGGGCACACTTAGAACCTTTAGACTGTTTATGTGCACATGAAGCCAGTCAATTTTATCACTAAGTTCATTGTTCTCCTCCTCTGTATTCTGAGATGTTAGACGTTGGTTAATCTTACCACAGAGCTCATTCTTTTCCTTTATCAGTTTATCCAGAGATGCTAGGAACAAGCAACCGGCATCCTCATTTCCTTTATTTTCCCACAAATTGTTGAAAGTTTTATATACAGAATCATTAAATCTGTTGCCTCTCACAGTTGGTCAATCAGGATAATCCAATGCATTTGTCTTCTTAAGTTTGTAAACTAGTTCCCATCATGGACTTTCAGTACTTTCTGGGCTTTCAAGAGAGGCTTCAATAACTGTAGATGTTGGCAAATTGGAATGCTTATTCCAGATATTTTAAAAATTCACCTTTATATTTCTGTTGCTCTAGAAACAACTTCTGATACCAAAATCTGTATTAGCCAGAGTTTTCTAAAGGAATAAATTTATAGAATAAATGGAAAAATATGATTTGTTAGGATGTCTTACAGGCTGTGGTCCAGTTAGTTCAACTATGGTTGTCTACCAATGGAAGGTCCAAGAATCCAATAGTCATTCAGTCTACAAAGTTCATGTCTTGGCTGGTCTTTAGCAGATGCTAAAATCCCAAAGAAGTAGACTCCAAAGCCAGTAAAGGAATGAACTTGCTAGCTAGAGCAAAAGCGGGCAGGAAAGGGTAGAGCAAGTGTTTTTCTTCCATGTCTTTTATATAGGCTGCCATCAGATGATGTGGCCCAGATTAAAGTGGTCTTTTCACCTCAAAAAAAAACAAAAAAACAAAAAAAACAAAAACCAACTAGATTACAGGGCAATGGTGGCTCATGCCTTTAATCCTGTTACTCTGAAGGCAGAGACAGGATCTCTGAATTTGAGGCCAGTCTGGTCTTCTATAGAGTGAGTTCCAGAACAGGACCACACAGAAATCCTGTTTCGAAAAAAAAAAAGTAAACACTTGCCATTTGCATTTTAGTTAATTCTAGATGTAATCAAGTTGATAACCATCATCCCACCCATCTATGCATTCACACATCCATCCATGCATCCATGCATCCATCTATCCAAACATCTATTGTCTGTCTATCATCTATTACATCCACCACCCACCTATCACAACCTACCATCTATCCATTATTTACCAACTATTCATCTATCCATTGGTGTTTATGCCACACCTTTAGATAAAATTGAGAATGAAACAACACCAAAACATAAGTTCAAAATTAATTGTTAAAATTAAATTTTTATGTGTTAGAGTGTTTGGCCATGACACATATATATGAGTGTGTGTGTGTGTGTGTGTGTGTGTCTGTGTGTCTGTGTGTCTGTGTGTCCTGCAAGCAGTAGTGGTGCCTGTAGAGGCCAGAAGAGGTTGGCAGACCATTGGAATAGGAGTTCATGGTTCGTTGTAAGCAACCGTTTGGCTGCCAGGAACTGAATCTTGATCTTTTGCAAGAGGCAAGTGTTGTGAACTACTGAACCACTTATCCAGCAGTTAATTTTAATTTTAATGTTTTGATTATGTGTATATATGTGTCTGTGTCTAGATGTGTGATCACGAGTGCAATGCCCATGAAGGCCAAAAGAAGACATTGGATCTCCTGGGATTGGAGTTACAGGCAGTTGTGAGCCATTTAACATAGGTGCTGGGAATTGAACACTGGCCATCTGCAAAAACAGTTCTAGCATTCTAGCCCTTAAGGGCTGAGCCACCTCTCCAGCACTGAACAATTTTTTTAACTTAAAAATTAGTTGAGAATTTTATATTGTGTATTTTGATCATTTACCCCCCCTTTTTAAAAAGATGTATTTATTTATTATATATAAGTACACTGTCGCTGTCTTCAGACACACCAGAAGAGGGCATCAGATCCCATTACAGATGGTTGTGAGCCACCATGTGGTTGCTGGGAATTGAACTCAGGACCTCTGGAAGAGCAGTCAGTGCTCTTAACCTCTGAACCAACTCTCCAGCCCCATTTACCCCTTTCCAACTCCTTTCAGATCTACTTTTCTTTCCACCCAACTTCATGTCCTCATAACTTTTTCTTTTAAACCAACTGAGCCTAATTTGTTCTAATTATATACCCTTGGGTATGTGGCTTCCACTGGAGTATGGTCTACCTAACAGGAGCTGCACCCTTAAAGAAAATAGATCCCACCTCTCCTAGCAGCTATGGTTGCTAATAGTTCCTTAGGTGGGGGTGGAAATTTGTTACATAGAAGGTAATCTCACCTCCCCTTCTACGGACTGGGATTTTATCAGGCTTGAGATTGTGCAGGTCTCGTGCATGTCTTGTGCATGCTATGGGTTCATATATACAACCACCCTGCTGTGTTCAGAAAATACTGTGATGTTGTAGTCATCTCTGGGGCTCACACGTCTTTCTTTCCCCTCTTCTAAATGATCCCTAAGCTTTCAGAGGACAGAGGTGCAATATAGCCCATTTAGGGCTGAGCACTCCATGTTATTCTCTTCACTTGATGAATTGTGGGTCTCTGTCTTAATTGCCATCTGTGACAAAAAGTAGCTTCTCTGATGAGGTTCTGAGAGATGCATTAATCAATTGGTATAACAATAAACCATTGCAAATGTGGAACACATTACCAATTTGCATGTTGTCTGAGTGTTGTGTAACAGCCTCCTCTGATCAGGTTTGAAACATGCTATCCTTCCAGAAGCTCCTTAAACAGGAAGGTAAACAACTCAAAATAACTTCAGGAACTCCCTGAAACTGAACAGATTCCTTAGGCTTCTCCCTGCCAGAGTAAGCAATAAAACTGAGATCTTCTCAAAGAAAGGGCAGCCAAGCTACAAAGAACACTAACAAAATTGAGCTGCGAAGACTGAGGCCAGACCGGCAGCCGGGAAGAAACAAATACCAGCCCAGATACGGGAAGAGATTCAGATCAACTGAGGCACCTACGAAGGACGCTCTCCAAGGTGTTGAACAGCCTGCGGGCTGTGCACTGTGCCTGTTGAACACAGGAACACTATGTACAGGGCTAGGTAGCCCTTCTGCGGGGTAAGGTGACCTGATGTTTATCTCATGGTTGCAGTTACCACCTGGTTTATCTGGATGACAGACTTTTTAGGTTCTCATTCTGGCAAGGTTCTGTGCTATGTGTTTCTGTTCCCAATGGAGCCTAAAAGGTCAGCAGTTGCCCTCTGTGTCCAGGTCAAAGTACCAGCTACCTTCCAAGTCTCAAACTCAGGAAGCTGAGTGAGGACAGAACAGCATACAGAAGCGCTGGTTCCCCTTTTTAGCCTGGCCCCAAATTTCTTCAAGTAAGGTAATTTTGCTCTGTCCGCAACACAACGGCATTACATTTTTATGGTTGGTTTTCTCAGTCTCAGTTGAAATCTTGGAAATAAAGTATCATTGTTCCATTACCTTTCTTGATGGGGGTACGTCCAATAAAATGTATTAAAGCCTTAATGAAATCTCTGCTTGGAGCAGCTCCTGAATGAACTTAGAATCAGAATTTAAATTAAAATGTTGTTTTGCAGGCTAGAAACTTTACCCAGGAAGAAATTAAAGGATAGTTTTCTTCTCTTTACTACCATTCTTGGGTTGTATGGGCACTGTGCCTGGAGACCCTCCAACATGGCGTTGGTGCCTGCCTTGAATCCATGGCTGGGCCTAGGAATTGGCCTGATGAGGAGGTAGTGGCTGCCTCCTGACTCTTAAAACTACTGTTCCTACCCAGGGCACTGCAAAAGATGCTAGCAGAGGGGAGAAAGATGTTCCTGGCTTAGACAGTGTAGTTTTATGGGAGTCAGAAAATACTGCAAGAGGAAAAAGGAAGACAAGATAAGTGGGGGTGGAGTTGGGGTGGGGGAGAGGACCATCAGCTGTTGTGGATTGAGAACCGGCAGAGAAGGGGAGGCAATGAGGGAGGGGCATGGCTTGGTCTGAGAAGGGCTGAGCTTCCTCTTATTTCTAAGTCAGCTGAGCACTGCCCTTGGGGCTTCACATATAACAGTTATTTGTGGTTTTTAACAGACTGATGGAGCGGGGCTTAGGGATGTATGTCTGTAATTCTAGTTATTTGGGAAACCGAGGCAGAAAAAATTGAAAGTTAAAATCCTTCTTGGGTTTCAGAGTGAATTTAAAGCCAGCCTGAACAACTCAATGAGACTCGGAATAAGAAGTGAAAAGAGGGTTGGGAATGGAAGTCAGCTGTGGAGCACTTACCTAGCATCCATACGACCCCAGGTTCAAAAACAAACACACGAACAAACAAAACCCAAAACAAAAGACCCCAAGGTCAACAGCTGAAGGGATGTGGGCCAGCTCCAGCATGGTGAGCATGGATCTGCCAGGCCTTGCCCTCCTCTGAGATTCCTGCTGCCTTGCTAAAAACCATTAGGTTACATGCTTTTTTTTTTTTTTTTTTTTTTTTTTTTTTTATTAACTTGAATATTTCTTATATACATTTCAAGTGTGATCCCCTTCCCCCCTCCCCTTCCTTATGGGTGTTCCCCTCCCCCCCCTCCCCCTATTCCCGCCCTCCCCCCAACAGTCTAGTTCACTGGGGGTTCAGTCTTAGCAGGACCCAGGGCTTCCCCTTCCACTGGTGCTCTTACTAGGATATTCATTGCTACCTATGAGGTCAGAGTCCAGGGTCAGTCCATGTATAGTCTTTAGGTAGTGGCTTAGTCCCTGGATAGGTTACATGCTTAAAGCCAGCTACCAAGGTCTATTTTCTTACTTGGCCACTTCCTTCTCCTGAGGCTGAGGACCAACGTCCAGCCATCACAGTATTAAAGTCCAGCAATCCAAAGCCACCTCTGGCTCACCTAATTAACATCTTCAATCAAAACAAACCAACTCACCCTAACATAGGTGTCTTAGGGTTTTTATTGCCGAGAAGAGACACCATGACCACGGCAACCCTTATAAAGAACAACATTTAACTGGGGCTGGCTTACAGCTTCAGAGGTTCAGTCCATTATCATCCTGGTAGGAAGCATGGCAGCGTGCAGGTCCAGTGCTGGAGAAGGAGCCAAGAGTTCTACATTTTGATCTGAAGGCAGTCAGGAGAGGACTGTCTTCCAGGCAGCTAGGAGGAAGCTCTCTTAACGCCCACACCTACAGTGACACACTTCTTCCAACAAGGCCACACCTGCTAATAGTGCCACTCCTGGGGCCAAGCATATTCAACTCACCACAATGGTGTTGCTCCTTATACCTTCATAAACTGCCATTTTCCATGTCCCTGTTTCCTCTCTATCTAGAGGCAGGCCTTTGTCTCTAGGGGACAAGTACTCCTCCTCCGTCTCCCTCATTCCCTTCCCCTTTTCCTTAATCCTCTACATCCTGTCTTTGTCTCTCATTCCCTGCCCTTTGAGTCTCTGGGGAAAATAAATCTCCTTTGTGCTAAGAAGTTGGTCTTGGGGGTACATGAGCTGATACTTTTCCTTTTAACTCCCATTTCCACAAGAAACCCCCACAAAATATAAAAGGCCCTTTTCATTTTGCCCATAACTGAGATCCGATCAAAGAGTCCTGTGCCTCCTTTCTTTTCCGTTCTCTGTGCCCTGAATATTTGCTTGGTGGGACAGAAAACACATATGGGTAGATGCCTCAGCTCCCAGAGAGATATGTGAAATCCCAGGCCTGAGAATTCTTCTGTTTTCTAAGTTAGCAACACTGCTTTGTCTCTTTGATGATACAAATTCTGAAAATATTTAAAACACTTAAAATTTGATGCCACAGAATGCTTCCAGGCCGTCACAGGGAGGAGGGGTTTCTAGGAAGACTCAGAGCCACTAGGAGGGCAAATCAGAAGCAGGGTTTAGAGATTGCGTAGCAAAAGGTTATAATTGAAGGAAGGAGAAGTCGCAGCTGAATGTGTTAATGTAAAATCTAGTTTCTGAATAATGGAGAAAATGTTCTCAAATAAATGAGAAAACCACAAACAAATAGAGATGGGCAGCAAGGTTGAGACAACTTTTCCTTAGAGTGAAGATTTGTAGAGTCCTGTGTGCTGCGTGTATCTCTCCCCAAAGAGGCGACCCCTCTGGAGCCAGGTTTGTAGAAGCAAACAATTCCAGTGTTCGTGATTGTTTAGGGAGTGTCGTCCGAATGTCTAAGAGTGCAAAGCCCCACTGTTTGGTGTGAAGAACATTCTAGGCCTAGAGCCACTAGGCAGTAAGAGCCCAGAATGAGCATCTTCTAACCTCTTTGTCCACTCACTTTGGAAGTTCTTGGTGGCATTGTTTGAGGAGGCTTAGGAGGTGTGGCCTTGCTGGGGGAAGTGTGTCATTAGGGGTGGAACTTAGAGCATAAAGACTGCCATTTTGAATTTATGCTCTATGCTTCCTGTTTGTCATTTGAGATGTGGACCCTCAGGTCTCGGCCTTTAGCTTTAGTTGACATACCTGTCTTTTGTCATCCTTCCCTTCCTTAATGGTGATAGACTTTTATCTCTTTGGAACCATAAGCCCCAAACAAACCCATTTTCTGTTTGTTGACTTGACTGTGGTATTGTATCACACCAATTAAAAAATAAAAATAGGCACAGGCTATGGCACCGTGGTGACCGTCTCCGGTTCTGGAAGATTTGATTTGAATGCCTGGTATTAGGAGACAGAATATGCTTAGGATGACAAAAAATAGGGGTCTCTGTAGTCTGTCTTTTTCTACTTTGTGGTTTCTTCTTTCTTCCACCCTTCTCCACTCCCTTTCTTCTACCCTTTCAACCCCCTAACACTAGATAGAGAGGAAGGAAAAGAGATCCCTGAATAAAGTCGGGGTTTGGAAAGGTGGTGATGTTATTGTTAGATTACTTCTTGGCGATTGGGTCATTGAGTTCCTTCATGTAATTTTGATCTTCTCCGTCAGGATATCTAATTTCTTCTTGTTGTTTCTTCTTTGCACACAAATAGTTAACAAACCCAACCAACACTGACCACGCTGACCAACACCAACCAACAACCCAACCCACTTCTAGGGGCTCTGTCATTTACATACCCTCTGAAAAGCCCCCAGAATTCCAAACACACAATCGCAGAAATTGTCGCAGCTGGCAATCACACCCCTACCAGAACATGAGGCAAATCATAATCACTGGTGATTTTCTTTGGTGGTGTGTTTTTAAGGGTGAACTGTGTAGGTGACGACATTGTATTGCAATGCGAAAGTTTGGATGTGTCTTCTAGAGTGACCATACTGTCACAGGTGGTTTTATACAAGTGGCCGGTGTCTTGGTTGGGGTTTCTATCGCTGTGAAGAGACACCATGACAATGGCAACTCTCATAAAGGAAAACATTTAGTGGGGGCTGGCTCACAGTTTCAGAGGTTCAGATGGTTCCACTCATCTTGGAAGAATGAACCATTGTTTGAAAGAACGTTGATTAAAAAGAACGAATGAATGAAGGGCTGGAGAGATGGTTCATCATCACTCTTGGCAGGAAGCATGGTGGCACACAAGCGGACATGATGCTGGAGAAGGAGCTGAGGATTCTATATCTGCATCAGCAGGCAGCAGGAAGAGAAAGTCACACTAGGCCTGGCTTGAGCATCTTGGACCTCGAAGCCTACCACTAGGGACACACCCACTCCAACAAGGCCACACCCACTCCATCAAGGCCACACCCACTCCAAGAAGGCCACACCTCCTAACAGTGCTACTCCTTATGAGCCTATGGGGCCATTTTCTTTCAAACCACCTCATCTTGGAAGAGTGAACCATTGTTTGTTGATTAAAAAGAACGAATGAATGAAGGGCTGGAGAGATGGCTCATCACTTAAGAGCAATCGCTGCTTTTGCAGAGGACCCAGGTTTGATTCCTAGCACCTACATGGTGGCTAATAACTACTTGTAACTCCAGTTTCAGAGTATCTGAAGGCCTCCAAGGGCTGCTGCTTGCCATGGTGCATGTGAATTCACAAAAATAATTTTTTAAGACTTAAAAATAAATGAATGAAAGGACATATGCATGTATTTATGTTCCTTCATCAGGAAATCAGAAGTGTGGTTTAATCATGACACATTAGAGCTCTAATAGGTTTTTGTAGGAGTGGGATTATAGCTCCTGGCTCCCGAGTGAGACAATGTAGTCTGACTTGGGTCCAGTTGGGTCCAAATGAGTCAAAGGTGAAGTGACAGCCCACAAGGGAACAGGCACTCGAGCAACAGACACCATAGGTACACGTATTTGGGTAAGTCATCAGAGGTCACATATGATCCACAGGCATTCAGAGCCTCAGCCAGGATTCAAGGCTGTGCTATTGAGTCAGGACAGGTCAGCGATCTTAAGACAGTGGACACAGAGAAGATATTGAATCACGCATCAGAGATGTTTCTTAAGTAAGCAACATTATAAGCCGCTCAGTCATAGAGAACTGTTTCCTGTGGCTCAACCAGTTCACAATAAACGCTGTTAAATTTTTATTTATGGAACAGCTGCTAATTGCACTGCAAACATTTTTCATCAAGCAATTGCTGTTTACTAGTTTGCCAATCAGCTCATTACCCATTTACCTCTCCTATTTCTGCTTTCCTGCTGCTTTGATTCCCCTGCAGGTGTCCTCCAGGCTTAGCCCAGGATATCCTGCTGGGCTCTCCCGACCTTGCTCTCTGGCCCTCAAGCCTTAAAGCCCTGGGTGTCCTTGCCTCACTTTTCCTGTACTACGTGTACTGTCCTCATTCTCCATTTGCTGCCTTCCCATTCATTACTCTACAAGAAGAAAATATCGTGAGAGAAACCTATGACCTTCAGACCTTCATTCTTGGTATACTTCTCTCAAACATCCTTGTGGCAGACTGGCTTCAGGGCACGCTGCTGTTAGCCATGGCCACACCATGTGAAGCTCATTTTGGTTTAACAATGATAATGATTGAAACTAAAGTAATTTAGTCTCCAGAAATAAAATAGCTCAGTTTTTAAATATCGTTGTCCTTTTGCTCTACTGACTCCCGGTGATAGTTGATCATGAAAAATTGTTATTTATCGCTTGACATTCTTTTATCCTCTGTTCATCTTAATTTCCCTAACTACCCCTAACAATGGCCAAAAAAGAAAAAAAAAATCAGTTCCCTTACGAATTCTGCCTTTCTGGAATCTAACTACTCAACCTGTAGACAGACATCAGGTTTACTGGTTCTTGCACTAGAGACCTTTCCCTCCATAGGTCTTTCCCCCAGTCAACCCTGTGTTTTCACTGAATCACTTGTTCTTTTGTCTTACCTTTTGGTTTGACCTTATATCTGCTCTCGTAAAACAACAACCTTTAGTTTGTTAGGCAGCGTGTAGATGAACACATGAGTTTAGGTTAATGTACATGAGCATGCCGGTGTATTAGCAGTGTATATATGTATGTACGCAAATAAGTGGTACTCAAAGATTTGAACAGGCAGCACATGTGTGTGTTACTGTGAACAGACACCATACCATGACCGAGGCAACTCTTTTCTTTTTTTAAAGATTTATTTATTTATAATATGTAAGTACACTGTAGCTGTCTTCAGACACACCAGAAGAGGGCGTCGGATCCCATTACAGTCGGTTGTGAGCCACCATGTGGTTGCTGGGAATTGAACTCAGGACCTCTGGAAGAGCAGTCAGCGCTCTGAACCGCTGAGCCATCTCTCCAACCCCCCCCCGCCCCCAAGGTGGTTCTTGCACTCTTATAAGGAAAACATTTAATTAGGGCTGATTTACAGGTTCAAAGGTTCAGTCCATCATCATCAAGGTGGGAACATGGCAGCTTCCAGGCAGGCACGGCTGAGAGTTCTACATCTTCATCTGAAGGCTGCTAGCAGAATACTGGCTTCTAGGCAGCTAGGATGAGGGTCTTAAAGCCCACACCTCAGTGCCACACCTACTTCAACAAGACCACACCTTTAATAGTGCTACCATCACAGCATGTGTATGTGCTTTGCACAGTGTTGTGTTTATGTGTGTGTGTGTGTGTGTGTGTGTGTGTGTATGCACTCATGTAGATGAATAGTACATACTTGTACACAGGTATACTATAAATATATTTGTACATTAATTGTACACATGTATGCCTGAGTGCTGTTCACTCATGTGTGTATATGTGTGACATGTTTGTATGTATATGTACAAATGAAAATTACACACACATAGGCATGATTGTATATGTGTGGTGTATACATATGCATGTACATATGTTGAGGTGCTTCGAATAAGAATGGCCCCATAGAGTTATGTATTTGAATGCTTGGACATAGGAATTGGCACTAGCAGGAGGTGTGGCCTTGTTGGGTGTGGGCTTTGAGGCCTCCCATGCTCAGGCTATGCCCAGTGTGACACAGTTTCCTTCTGCTGTCTTTGGATCAAGATGTAGAACTCTCAGCTCCCTTCTCCAGCACCATGTCTGCCTGCACTCTACCGTGTTTCCCACCATGACGATAATGGACTAAACCTCTGAAACTGTAAGCTAACATTAATTAAATGATTTCCTTTATAAGAGTTGCCATGGTCCTGGTGTCTCTTTATAACAATAAAACCCAAACTAAGACATACATGAACATATACATGTGCCTACAAATATTTGAGTGTCCATATGTAGGTATGGGGTAAGACATATATGCATGCATATACTTGTCTGTACATATGTATGTGCTAGTGGGCTGCATGTGCATTGATGCATATGCCATATATGTGTATGATATATATATGTGAGTGGCTGAGTATGTATTACTATATTACCTGTATTAGGTGTGTACATTAGATTAGCATAGATTGTATCTGATGGAGTTTTCTGCTAGCTATAGTAGAGGTCTGCTGGGAGACATCATTAGAGCCTGCTAGCTGAGGCTTCCTTTCAGGTGAAAGAGTTAGCCTGGTGTGATCTCTGGTCATACAACTGGATACTTGACTTGGAGGAACATTGGGTTGTAATTGGCTACATACGTTTACACTTGTGTATGCAGATGCACATGTGAACGTGCGTTGAATGTGTGTAACTTATTCTGTGAGTGACTGTGGGTAATGATTTGGGGGGTATATTTGGATACTGGGCACTGGAGCATTAATGTATAGTGACTAAGAAGGTTCCCAGGAGTCTGAGTTCAGGTGCACTGTTGCCCAGGTTTTTATTTGTGTAGATGAGAAGGTAAGAACCATTCTCTGTTCTGGAGGTCCCTTAGGGATGGAGAAAGCCCCAGGCCTTGGTTCTTTGCACTCTAATAATGACTATGTAGTTTCCCGGAGTTTTATACAGTCATCCTCAGCACAGAGAAATTTCTGGGCACCTGCTGTAGGTAGAGTCTCCCCAAATGTTTCTTGGAGGCTGAGAATCCAGCAACATTGCAGTGTGAGCTTGGGTAGAGGATGGCCACCCTACTGTCCCTTACTTTTAAGGTCAGGTATTTGTTAGATCCTTTCTGACAGACTGGGACTCTCAATTAGGACTGGTGGCTTGTGAGTATGAAACATTGGTTATCATGGAATTAATTCCAGAAGCCCCCAAGGCTTTGGATACATGCCAGGCTGGAGCTAATAAGTTCTGTTTCCTGAGGCTCCGTGGCAGCCTAAAGAGCTTGACAGCAAAGAAGTCCATCTTATGACTGTGTAAGGCTAGTGTCCAGCAGGGACTCTATGTTGGAAGTGGCTCAAAAAGGGCTGGTTCCGTTGGTTATGCAAGCAGGGTGGGCCCTTTCTTGGACTAAGTCTAAAGTTCTGAGCAATCAGCATGTCAGGGAAAGATTACTTCTGAAAACTACAGGATATGTATTAAGAGAGGGTTTGGAGGTTTGCCCACTGAATAGATGACCAAAGCTCCATGATACGCTTCTGTTTGCAGCTGTCTCATACCCATCCGTTTTCACAAGGGGCAGGGCAGAATCTGGTTTAGGCCTTCTTTATAGATCTCCCAGTTGTAGGAAACAGACAGATTTTAATTACATTGAAATTTGGCAGGTACACAAGGACTATGGCATCCGTATTACTTCTTGGTCCCTGAGTCTGGTACAATGGGGATGAATTTTGTGGAAAGTATTTGAGACCAGAAAACTAGTAGCCTGTAGCCCAAGAGCCCTGAGAGGGGAGGTGTAGGGTCTGATGTGAACTCCATTTGTGCAAGAGAGGCTGAGGGCACCATCTCACATCAATTTTATGGTGTCTCAGCCTATGTTTGGATACATCATGTATCATTGCTATGAAGAGACACCTGGATTAAGGTAACTCTTTTTTTTTTTTTTTTTTTCGGAGCTAGGGACCGAACCCAGGGCCTAGCTAGGCAAGCACTCTACCACTGAGCTAAATCCCCAACCCCAAGGTAACTCTTATAAAGGACAATATTTAATTGGGGCTGGCTTACAGTTTCAGAGTTTCAGTCCATTATTATCATGGTGGGAAGGATAGCAGTGTCCAGGCAGACATGCTGCTAGAGAAGGAGCTGAGGGTTCTACATCTTGATCCGAAAGCAGGAAGGAGACTGTCTTCTGTAGGCAGCCAGGAGGAGGCTCTCTTATGTACTGGGCATAGCTTGAGCACTAGGAGACCTCAAAGCCCATTTGCACAGTGACACACTTCCTCCAACAAGGCCACACCTATTCTAACAAGGCCACACCTCCTAATAGTACCACTTCCCATGGGCCAAACATATTTAAACCATCACATCAAGGTTCCAGCTCTTCCCCTTTCTGTGTGTCCACCAGTCTCAACGCTAATCCGTCAGGGAGCTTGGCTGGTCCTGGGTCAGGTCACAGGTATTCGAGTTGAGGTCCCAGGTGGCAGAAGGATTCCTCTCTGCCTTGACTTTTGATGGGGTTGGGGATGGGCAGCTGAATCCTCCCTCCCTTTCATTCAGTTCAATTTATATAATTTTAAAGTAATTAGAGAGGAGTGATTGAACAGGAAGATGCTACTTACACTCACGCCCCATCTCTTCACGCATTTCTCCTCAGCTGGGTTCCCCTCCATCCTGGAAGGGGCTGTCAGGGATTCCCCCTTATCCCATTTCTATTCACTTTGTTCTCTACCCTCAGATACTTCCAAGGCCTTATTTTCTCTAAGGGTTTGTCTTAGTTTGAGTTTTACTGCTGTGAAGAGACACTGTGATTAAGGTAACTCTTTTAAAGGAAAACGTTTAATTGGGGCTGGCTTACAGTTTCAGAGGGTTTTAGTTCATTATCATCTTGGCAGTAAGTATGGCAGCATCCAGGCAGACATGGTTCTGGAGAAGGAGCTGAGAGTTCCACCTCTCCATCCACAGGGAGCAAGGAGAAAACTGTGTTTCACCATGAGCATTTAAGACCTCAAAGCTCCTCCTCCACAATGACACTCAGCTTCTAACAAAGCCACACCTCCTCCAGTAAGGCCACACCTCCCCCAATAAGGCCACACCTCCTCCAATAAGGCCACACCTCCTCCAATAAGGCCACACCTCCTCCAATAAGGCCACACCTCCAATAAGGTTCCGTGGCCTCTAGGCATCCTAATTAACCCTAGCACACGTAGTATTGTGAGGACCTGTTCTTCTGAGGATGCCTGAGAAGGTAATGATGAGACCCAACCTCTGCTGCCCACTCTCAGGTCTCCGAGCCAGCGATTACACTGTATCATTCCCAGTCTGAGGAATGGAGATCCCACCCCGGTCCCTGGGTCCCTCCTCCAGTGCCTCTTAGGTTGTTCTGTAGGGAAGGTTCTGGTAGTTTCTTACATAGGTGCACAGTTGACTCTGCAAAGAAGCTCTTTGTGAAGGTCTTTGTCTTCTGGATGGCCTCTCTTTACTTCACTAGACTTTTAAAGATATGTTTCCTGAGTCTCTTTGGAGACCCTCGTGCCGCATGACATCTCCTTCATTTGTGAAGAGCTCAGTGCTTCCTTTAACGTCTTTCCTTTGATCTTGTGCACAATTGTCTGAGGCCATGAGAGAGGCACTGGAGCAGTTTTGATTTAGCCACTCATTTGCTCCAATGATGGACAGATGGTTTCTTAGTAGGGGTTAATTTTGCAGTTATGAAACACCATGACCAGAAGCAACTTGGAATCCAGAGTCACAGCCCATTGAGAGAAGCCAAGGCAGGAACTCAAACTGAGCAGGAACCTGGTGAATGGAGCTGGTCAGAGTCCAGGGAATATTGCTGCTTCCTGGCTTGCTCTTCATCAACCTTAATTAACCTGCTTTCTTTTTATCTTTCCCTTTTTCCGCTTAAAAAAAATTCTCTCATACAATACATCCTCCCCTCTCTCCACTCTTTCCAGTTCCTCCTCAACTTCTTCTTTCCCCAGATCCACTCCCCCATTTCCCTTCAGAAAAGTTGAGGCATCCAAGGGATATCAACTGAACACAGCGTAGCAAGTTACTCTAAGACTAAGCGCAAACACTCATACATGGCTTGGGGAGGCAACCTGATAGGAGGAAAAGGGTCCCAAGAGTAGGTGAAAGACCCAGAGACTCCCCCACTCCCTCTGTTAGGAGCCCCGCAAAGTCACCAAGCTAACAACTATGATATATGCAGAGAGCCTAGCATAGACTCATGTAAGCTTTGTGATTGCTGCTTCAGTCTCTGTGAGCCCCGACGAGCCCTGCTTAGTTGATTCTGTGGGCTGTGTTCTCCTGGTATCCTCAACCCCTCTGGCTTCTTACAATTCTTCCCCCTCCCCTTCTGAGGGGCTCCCTGAGCTCTGGGTGGAAGGACCAATGGAGATCCCCAATTTGGGCTCTCCTCCTGATGTGTGGCTGTGAGTCTCCCATCAGCTGCCAGAGGAAGCCTCTCTGAGGATGATTTCAGTCTGCTTTCTTATACATTCCAGATCCACCAGATCAGGGGTGGCACCATTCACAATGAGCCCCTCTCCATTAATCACCAGTTAAGAAAATTCCCCACAGGCCTGCCTACAGCCCTCCCTTATGGAGACATTTTATCAATCGACGTTTCTTCTTCTCAGATGGCTCTAGTGTGCCAGGTTGACCTATAACTAGACAGCACAGATGTTGATGCCGTGACTTGCTCAATTCTAACTATGACCAGGGCCACCAGAAGAGCTAGAAAGAGCTTTCCAGGGGGGCAGCTTAATAGATCATCACTGGGGAGGAGATGATTAGAAGGATGGAGAGGGTGGTGTTCTGGATGTGGAGGAGATCAGGGAGCAAAGGGACAAATCTAGGACCGTTTGTCTTTAAGTAAGATGGTTGCAGGGATTCCAAAGTCTCAGTGGGAGGATCTGGGACACATCTATGCTCATATCTCTGCCATACAGCATCAACCAGTCTCAGGGTTACCCCCATTGCTCTAGTGCTAGGGAAAACAGGCAGTGGTCTCCTGACACAGGGGTTACACGGTTACATAGTTACATGGTTACGTTCAAAGCAGGATATGTGAAACACCCCTACTTATCCAAGATATGGGTAATGCTTCATACTGGAGACGGCTTTCTTCCTGACTCTCCTGGGGCCTAGTCAGCCTCATTGGGGAAGGAAAGGACCTATTTGGTTTATATTTAAAGTCACATAGAGGAAGGCTGCTTGCTGACTCACTTGCAGGATCATGCTTAGCTAGTTTTCTCATGTAGTCCTGACTACTTTCCCATGGAATGATGACACCCACAGTGGGCTAGAACTGCCAACATCAATTAACAATCAAGACAATCTCTCAAAGACATGCCCACAGACCAACCTGATAAAGACAATTGCTCTGCCAAGCAACCAGAGCTTCCAGGGACTAAGCCACTACCTAAAGACTATACATGGACTGACCCTGGACTCTGACCTCATAGGTAGCAATGAATATCCTAGTAAGAGCACCAGTGGAAGGGAAGCCCTGGGTCCTGCTAAGACTGAACCCCAGTGAACTAGACTGTTGGGGGGGAGGGCGGCAATGGGGGAGGTGGCAATGGGGGGAGGGTGGGGAGGGAACACCCATAAGGAAGGGGGGGGGGAGGGGGATGTTTGCCCGGAAACCGGGAAAGGGAATAACACTTGAAATGTATATAAGAAATATTCAAGTTAATAAAAAAAAAAAAGACAATTGCTCAATTGAGTTTTGTTTTGTTATGATTTTTTTTTCGGGTGAATCTAGACTGTGCCAAGTTGACAGTTAATGCTGACTAAGACAATGTCCATGTATTATTAGCTGGTCTGGATTCTATGGGATTTGAGAATGGGGTGTAGGGGTTTAGTGGTGTGTGTGTATGTGTGTGTGTGTGTGTGTGTGTGTGTGTGTGTGCACGTGCACATCAGTTAAACCTTTTGTTATTGTGACAAAACAACAATAAACATAAAGGAGGAAAAGCTTTATTTTGGGTCATGATTTTATAGGTTTCAATTCATAGTTGGCTCATTTTAGTTGCTGTGGGCTTGTCAATGAGTTCCGTTTTCATGATGGAGAGCATTGGTGATCAGAGCAACTCATGCTATGGAAGATAGGAAGGAGCCGGGGACAAAGCACACTTTTACAGGTGTGGCTTCAGGGACCTGTGTTTTTTTTCCAGTTTGGACACCACATTCACAGTTCCACCACAATCCTGTAATCTGTTCAGATTTTGAATTCGTTAATGAATTAATTTTGTTGGTGAAGCAGAACCCTCAAGATCCCACTTCCCCAAAGCCTCACCTTTGAACACTGTGTGTATTAAGGACCCAGCTTTCAGTATGAACCTTTAGGGGGCACAGTTCATATCTGAGCCCCTACAACACACACACTAGGTCATCCTCTGAGGTTGGCAGTGTTGGGCTCAGGCTTATACAGGATTTGACTGAGGTATCCTTTCAAGCTCGCTATCCATTCCTGCCTTCCCCAGAGTCAGGCTTCTAGTGGCCTGAGTCCACACGGACTCGACAGTGTCCAGGGAATTTCTGTGATGCCTCTGGTTATAAGGTTAAGTGACTGGCAGGGCAGGATCAGGGTGATGGCAAAGATTCAGGCAGAGTCCAAATGAGCCTCAAATATTTACCTCTGCACCTCTACTGAGGACTAGCTCTGATGACCTATTGTGATTTGTGGGACCCCACCTACTTGGATAGGCCCTAGGAGCTGCCTGTAGAGCCCCTGCGGTGGCTAATTCTGGTTTGGGAAGCTCTGCTTTCTTGGTCAGCTGGGGTCTTCTGGAGAAGGTGTCTTTGGCAGCTGTAGTAGGGTTCATGCTCAAGTCTGTGTTCTCACTCCAGGGCTCACAACACCCCACATACATGATTGCCTTGTGCCCTAGGAAGCTCAGAGAGGGCTAAATGACACACATGCAAAAGCCTCTGGGATGAGAGTGCCCTCTGCCAGTTCCTGTTTCTGAAGACAGGGACATAGGATGGTATTTTTGCCATTTCTAGCACAAATTCTAGCTTAGATAGTGATGGCTTCCAGAACTGGGTCCAAGGGCCTTGGGGATGATGGTTTGGGATAGGAAGTGAAGGGGACCCTGTATCTCACCATGTGTATTCTTTTTGATGACACTGAAACACCAGTGATTCACATAACAAATGTTTTAACTCCACAGAAGGAGGGAGCCTCTATGTCTCATGTTAAGCAGATTCACACCCTGATATTCTAGAAGCACCAAGATCCCCAAGGGGAACACCGATGAGCAAAATGCAGGAGGCTGGGGACACACACCATTCCTGGCAGGCATGATTTTATGTTCTTCATGGAACCCTTACGTAGAAGCTAGTGACAAAGTGACACTAGCACTTGGCACAGTGTTACCTGTCCTCCACACACTGAATGGTGAGAGTAAGTGTCAGAGACATTTCATGGGAAGGCCACATATAAATAAATGTCTAGTGGTGGGAGGGCAAAGGTTGAGCACCAACTATGAAACTTGACCTTGATTGGTGGAAAAGATCAAAGAATAGAGCCGTAGTCTGATGTACAAAGCAGATTGGATGTCAGGCTCTGGAGAACGAGAAGCAGAGGTTCTGTGGACAGGATAGCATGAGATTTGGAGTTAGGAAACAGCGGGATGCTGCATTCTTCCATTGGGTGTTTGAAGAGTAAGGTCAACATTCCAGGGGCTCCCAGGGACCTGTGTTAGTGATGAAAATTAAACATGAACACCAAGCGGTACTCCTTTGTTGATGGTGTTGTGTATTATGCAAAGAGGGTTGGATCTGATACCTCAAGAACAAGTAGAACCTGGAACAGGTCAGTGAGAGCCCACCTTTTGTATGGGAGTGTAAAGTATCTGGGCACATGTGGCTGATAGCGGCTAGCCTGGCAGAGAGTGTGATGCGTTTTAAGGTCCTTGCAGTCCTGGGTGGTTGTTGAGGAAGCCATGAACTCTACCCAGAAAGGTAGAGGTCTTCTCCTACCTGAACGAAGTGTGGGGACTATAGGTGGAGAAGAATCCTGTCCTCCTCCTCCTCTGCTCAACTCCAGCCTGAGGCACTGAAATTTCAGATCACAGGTAGCAGAGTGTGGAAGTTTGTACATTACTTTCTTAATTTGGAGCCTAATGCAGTTGCTGATATGGCTTGTGACTTAGGAACGAGGCAGGCTATTCCTTGAATTTCTGGGTCAAGTAGGCTGGCAGAAGCTCAAAGCAGGAGCATGGCCATAGGAGAGTACAGGTCAGATCTCAGCCACTGCTGTTTGACCAGGGTACCGTGTAGCTTCAGGCCTGTGTGTGGAACTGGTGTGCCACACAATTCTATGGGTCTGTGGATGGGTTCTCCTGGAGGCATGGGCCATTACGTTCTTGGTGTAAAACTTCAGGACATCCAGCATCTTTGATTCTGTAAGTGTACTTTGGCTGATGTGGATCAGAGCCTGGGATTATATGCACCAGTGAGAGGTCTCTACTGGGGTCTGAGTTTGGTGATAATTCAGTCGTATTACCAGGAGTCTCCAAAACCTGACCACATACAATAGATCAATACATACATTGAAATACACTGATGATTTGTTGGGATATTGCCTGGTTGCTGCCTTCCAGGGGTTAGGTAATAGACGAAGCACTTCTAGCTACTACATTATTAAGCATATACTACTTCTCGCAAACCAGCAGGTAATGCCCTGTTTCTGAATAAACATTGCATCTATGTAGATGCCGAGTTGATCAAGAACTCCATGGTGGTGCCTGTGTGCCCACTTCGGGGCCACATTTCAAAGTGTTCCGTCTCTGAAAGCAAAGGTTCCTTTTTTATAGCAAGGGATTCTGAGACCTCTGGCAATACGATTGAGTCACTACCAGAAGGGCAAGAATGGGAGTTTGCCTACCTGCGTATTTCTTGTACCTTTTCTTTAGCAAACTGCCCTGCTCTGTTTAGCTCTGCTAAGTGTGGTTTGCATATAGATGCTGAAGGGACCAGCTGCCAATTCATTCCGTGATGACCAGCAGTTACAGGTGGTGAAGCAGTGGATACTCCAAATTCTGATTTCATTACATACTGCTTCCTTGGCTTTGGCTTTACTTCTGTACCAGTGACAAAAGGTGGGCGGTGATGCCGGAGTCGCTCTTTTGCTGTGCTATTACCTTAATCCTCAGTTTAGTCACTGTCTTATAACTTGGGCTCTGGAAAAGGAACCAAGACCCTGAACATATCAATAGATGGACAGGGTAGGAAACTTATAGGCATCTATTGGTGGGGGCCACCCAGTAGGTCTTCAGGGGAGGTTGATGGAGAGCTCCTAGGTCCGGAGTTGATAGATAGAGAAACTGTGAGTTACCTCCGAATGGGATGTGCAGAGGCAGGCAGCATGTGAAGTTCAGGAGGATATCACCCAATTATACTAACATTCATCAACAGACCACAGTGTCTACTGTGTTCTTTTTAATTAACCTGGAAGCTGTCTAATGGGTATTCAGCTGTACAAAGTTTGAATGTCAAGTGCTCTTTGTGAGACAGATTTACCATTACTGTTCTATGGAACAGAAAGGCCCTATTTTGCATGCTCGGATCCTGGGTGATCCCTCCTGGTGATCCCTCCTGGTGATCCCTCCCAGCCAACTCTACACTTTCTTTCAGCAGCCTCTCTCACACCCAGTCTGTTCTTCTGGGGTTGGAGTGGCTAGGCTTGATCAACTTTTTCTCTTCTTTCTAGTCTCAGAGAGGCTGTGTGTGTGTGTGTGTGTGTGTGTTCTGGTATGTATGTGGTGTGTGTGTATGTGTTGTGTGTGTGTGGTGGGAGTTGGGAATAGACATCTTCAGGGCTTTAGGTATGTGAGTTGTAAGGACAGGTAGTGAGGTATTGCAGGATTCTTGGCTTGAGGCTCCTAATGAACAACATTCCAACATGACTCCTTCAGTTAACTTCCAGCATATCCAATGTACTATTACAGTATGCAGTCATCAGGCCCAGCCTCCTGCAGCAAGCCCAGGGTGGCGTGCTCTCTCTGTCTCTCTCTCTCTGTATCTGTTTTCTCTGGGTTGAACATGACTATTACCATCTTGAGCCACAGCAGTTTTGTTTGTTTGTTTTGTTTTTTTAAGATTTTATTTTATTGTATGAGTACACTGTAGCTGCCTTCAGACACACCAGAAGAGGGCATCAGATCTCATTACAGATAGTTGTGAGCCACCATGTGGTTGCTGGGATTTGAACTCAGGACCTCAGGAAGAGCAGTCGGTGCTCTTAACCACTGAGCCATCTCTCCAGCCCCCGAGCCACAGAAGTTTTGATCACCTACATGAGACTCTCACAAGAATCTTCCATGATGTAGCTGCCTATAAGGTGCCTGGTGATGTAATTCCTTTTGAGTTACTATAAGTAAACTCCATAAACTCATTTGTTTATCAGGCTGAACTTGTATGGATTCATTTCTTTGGTCCGTTAGTGACCTCTGTGTTTGGGGTGAATAGATGTTTCTTTGTTTCCCCAAGAAAACTAATGATGTGTATATGTGATATATATATATATATATATATATATATATATATATATAAAATGTTTACCATGTATATTTATACCACATATGTGTATATACCTTGTATATACTTATGTGGGTGTTTATATGTATGTAAGTGTACATATTTCTATGTATGAATATGTAGTATGCATGTGTGGTGGTTTGAATAAGAATGGCTCCCAGGCATGGGGGTGATTCACTTTGTCCCCTTGCTCCTTGCCACAGTCAGGAGCGCTGCCCCACCTCCCACTCCTGAGTCAGGAGAGCAGATAAGTTGACCCTGCCCCATCACTGGATGAAGCACTTGGGAGAGCAGGCCCTGGACCTTGCCTGGTCAGCACAGTAGAACTGGCCCTGATGGAGGAGGAGACAAGGGTGAGCCTGCCCAAGGGCATGAGAGCAGGATAGCTGAGGGCTTGAGTTGGTGCACCCAAATCTACATTATCTGTGAACTGTTGGGGCTTGTGAAAGGGCCAGTCCTGCTGATCCAAAGCTGCAGGGTCTCCATGACACAGAGCAACAACAAGATAACTGGGAGGAGACCCAGTGAGGAGCCAATATTGATGGCGTGACAGAAGCCAGAGACTGGTGACTCATTGCAATGAACATTCACAAGTGAAGATGTATGAACAGAGAGGCATACTATGGGACACACTGTGACACGTTATAGCATCCACGATGAGATGCTCTCTATGCTTGCTTTGTTTATCTTTTGTTTGTGTGTTTTTTATTTTGTGGGGAAGGGAAGGTTGTAAGGGCAGAGGAATGGAGAGATGATGGGATTGGGGTGCAAGATGTGAAATTCACAACAAATCAATAAAAAGTTAGGGGAAAAAAAGAATTGCTCCCATAGGCTCATATATTTAAATGCTTAATCACCAGGAGTGGCCTCAAATGCACTATGTAGTTGAGTATGGACTTGAACTTCTGATTCTTTGGCTTCTACATCCCTAGTTCTTTGATTTACAAGTGTGTGCCGCCACTCCCAGTTTTATGAGACGTTGAGAATGAAATCCAAGAGTTTGTGGTTGTCAGGCCAGTACTTTACCAACTGAGCTACATTTCAGCCTATCTCCTGACATGGAGTTGATTGCTGTTTCCCTTGTACCTTAGCCCTGCTGAGGTATCAGGCTTCAGGGGTTATTCAGGTACTTCCCTGGTCTGTGCATTCATCTGCCTTGACTTCTATTGGATTTGCTCTTTGCTAACAAGCAGACTTAGCCAGCCCAGCTTGCCATGGCAACCGCCCACAGCTTGCTCTCTGTCCGGCTGCCTGGCTGCTTTATCTCTGAGGCCATCTGTTCTGGCAACACAATTCCAAAGCCACTTAAACAGAGCCTGGAGCAGGGCATCCCTAAGCTCGTATGAGTGTGCGTGCACAAGCACATGCACATAGAACAGTGTGACCCCTGCAGGGTGGAAGGTAATGTCAGTGGGGATCCCAGCAGCTGCTCACTTTTCTTGCTATTCTCGAGTAGGTTTCTGACAAATCATTATGAATGTATGTGAGTCTACATACGTGTCTGCCTCAGAGCTTCACCCCACTTTTCTCTGTCCGTGAGTCTACTGAGTTTTGACCTTTGTCCCAGGTCTTTTTCTGCACTTCCTTCCTTGGTCCATGTCATCTGTTTATCCATCACCCTTGCAGCTGTGGCTATGAATCTGGTCCTTGTCTCTGTTCACCTCCTGTCTTTCCAGTGTTGTCAGTTACTCTTTGCTTTTTATTCTCTTTATGTCCCAGTATGGAAGGGCTTAAGGGGCTGCTTCTGGAACAAGGAGTCAGGAGGCTGTCCCTTATGCTCCTTAATTTGATTTTGAGCATATCTGTCTCTTCCTCCACAGCCCCAGTATGGCTAGTCATGGGGACTTAAGGACACTGTGTCTGGCTTCCTTGGGTCTGTTCATACCATGGGATGGAGTCTCCTTAGCTCATGCCTAGGCTCTTTGCTCTGAGCCCAAGTGAACTGTCCACTGAAAGTGTTTTTCCTTCTAGCCACACAGCCGTCTCGAGATCTCTCTCTCCCTCTCCCTCCCTCCCTCCCCCACTCTTCCGCCCCATAGATTTAGTTAATGCCCCTTCCTTCCTCCCTTCCCCTAGGAGAATTTGGATAAGCACAGTATCCTAGGCCAGCAGGCTCACTTGGGTGCCTGAAATGATCCAAACTGGGAATCTTGTCGAACTGCTCTTTCCTGCAAGTCACTCTGAGTTCCATTACTCCCTATTCTAGCTTGACACATAGGAGATAGACAGGAAGTCTCTCTCTGGAATTGATTCTGATCCTACCTGAGGTCCGATTTAGATAGTTCCTGCTGCAAGGAAATGCTTCCTCCCTGCTATGGCATCAAGGGTAGCTCTCTTCCCCTCCCTTCCCGTAGTGCTTCCTTAGGCTCAGGCTGCTGTAAAATCTGCTGTTAGGACCCTGAATTTGGGTTTCTTGGCAGCTTGAGGGCTTCTGACTGGAGTCTCTGCTGAGTGTCTTTTGCACTGCAAACTGATTTGCTTAGAGCCCTGGCTAGCAGCCACTTAGTTGACCTTCCTTGCCTCTGCCAATCCTGCAGGATAGCTTTCTCCAGGCTCTATTCTGCCTGTGTCAGAGCAGCAGACTAGCTGACTCGTGGATAGGGTCCTGGCTCTGGAATCCTGAGATCTTAGGCAGATCAAGCTGAGACTTAGGCATGGCAGACATCTGGCTCCTATGCTCTGGTTGTGTAGAGGGTCTGGGAGTTCTTAGGTTCTGGATCATGGTGATGAGCCCAGGGGTCAGAGCAGAGAGACTCTGGAATGTGTGCTAGGGGTACTTTTTAGAGGCTCTTAGAACACTTTTAGAACTTAGGATAGGCTAGCAGAGACATTGTGTGGTGATGCGTGCTGGTAATATCATTACAGGTAATGTCAGAGACCCCCCCCTTTTGTCAGTTGCAGTTGCTACTTATGGTTGAGAGTCCAGGGAAGGCAGATGTTGCAGCTAGCAGAACCCAGAGTAAAGCTTGGTTAACAGCTGCTGTCAACAGCCAGAGCTGTGCTTTAAACAAAGGGCCGTGGCCTGGGCAAACAAACACTCCTGAACTCTCTTGGGCATATGCACCGTTTAGTGAGCTCTGACATGGTGTACTGCTTGCCTTCAGGACCTAGCTGCTGGGGCTCGAGTGCCTCCTAAGTCAGCCAACTTTCAGAGTTAGGGTTGATCTGTCTTGCTAGTTGAAAACATGCCCAAGTTTTCAGCCTAGAGTCTCTAAAAAGGAAGCAGCACTCCAGAAGTGTCTTCTCAATTTCTACTGATGTCCTTCAGGGTGGGTGTTCCATTTAGGTGGAACAAATGGGACTTGATAATTCAGGCATGGGGGGTCATGATGCAGAAGAGGCTGCTAGGTTGTAGAATCTTGAAGTGTGAATGGGGAAAGGGACCGTGGCTACTTTCTTTTTCTTTTTCTTTTTTCAAGCTCAATGTGCACGTCAATCACAATGTCCACTTCCTGGCTATTTTCAATGAAGCAGTGCCAACATGCTTTGGCCCTGTGTGGTGTTCCTGGATTTTCCTTTGACTCATAAGGAAACTGAGTCACAGACATTGATAACCTGTTTAAGATCAGCTCATCTAAGGAGATATACAACCTTGGTTAGGGGCAGACAGAAAATGGAGACCTGAGTGTCTACCAGAACCTATAGCTACCTTTCCCCACTTTCTCCTACTCTCACTTCTGCTCCAGTTCCCTCTAACCACCAGCTGCTCCTGTTTCCCATTGTCTCCCCATTTCCCCATTCCCTCTCTGTTCCCCATACCCTTAACTCCATGTCTCCTCCTTTTCCCACTTCTCAGCCCCTTGTTTTATCTCAACTCTCAACTCTCTTCTCCCTTGCCCTACTTCCCTGTATCCCAATTTCTCACCTGCCCCCCCCACTGTTCCCAACCCTTATGTCTCCCCTTGTCTCACATACCCATTACCTTAATTTCCTTTCTTCCCCCTCTACTCACCATGTCCACCATTTCTTCCCTGGTTCTAATTTCCTCCCTGTTCTCTCTTTCTACATGCTTTCT
This sequence comes from Rattus rattus, assembly GCF_011064425.1. Lineage (NCBI taxonomy): Eukaryota > Metazoa > Chordata > Mammalia > Rodentia > Muridae > Rattus > Rattus rattus. The sequence continues at coordinate 39,759 of NW_022651193.1, forward strand.
CTTCTCCCTGCTCCCAGCTTTCTTCTTCTCCTTCCTGGCTCTTTAGCCAGTTTCAGCTCTCTGCTCACATACTCTGTTCTCTGAGTGACAAAACTCGCCTTTGTTTACAGTCCTACCTCTACTCCAGACTCATACGTGTAGCCCCTGCCTAGGTTGTCACCATCTCTCTGTGACTAATAAGCATCCAGACATTCGTAAAAAGCCATAGATTTCTGCTCTGTTCAACTCATGACACCACTCAGAAACCCTATGATCCCATGTGGCCCTCTCTTAACCTTAGTGCCCTAAACCCCCTGATAGCTTGACCCATCCCCTAGAGCATCTGCCAACTTGAGTGAGACCATTACCTCCTGCCTGCTCATTTTTCTTCATTTTGGATGTGGGCATTACATTTGCTAGAGATCCCAGGGTATGAGGAGCAGGCTCATTCTGCATATGCCTCCTCTTGCCTCCCCCTTATTATAGACACTGCTCCTGAATGGAAGTGACCAGGTTGGGCTTAGTCATCAGCTGGGAGAGAAGAACTTAGGGCTATCACCCTGGTGCCTACCTGGACAGTTACTTCCTCAGTGTTGGGAGCTCAGAGAGTACCTGTTGTGTCCAAGTTGATTATTCACAAGGGCTATCCTGCCCATAGTACCCTACGTACTCAGGGTAGAAGACTCATCCCTGAAAAGGTCTGTTCTGCCTCCCACTTGCTGACTTGTTCCCCCCAGACTGCAGGCTTCCTCTACTGTGACAGCCCGATTCTAGCCACATCTCCTTCACCGATCATCTGTAGTACAGGGAGGGGCTATCTCTGCCTCTCCTACTCCCCTGCTTTGGCCCTGCAGGCGGGGTCCATTGTTTGGGCCCGAGGCCCATTGTGTGTGGAAGGGAGCCTCATTGGCAGGCAGCCGGCATCAATTTGTGATTATGTGCTCTCTGTCTTGATTGGCTGGTTGTGGTCTGTGCTCCCAGGGTCCCGGGACACAGAAGTTTGTGCAGCAACTTTTTCCAGCATGAAGTGACTTGTATCCAGGCTTCAGAGAAGAGGTTCATCCATCTGGCCAGGATGACGCTCTGCGGGAGCTTCCTGGGTGCGTACCATCCCCAGCCCCTTGCACCCCTCCCCAGGCTGTTCATAGTTCTGCCAGGATACACTGCCAGTGCTCAGTGTTCTTTTCTGGGCTGAGAAAGTGATAGACATGTACTCCTCTTGAATGCCAGCCAGAGACCCTGGGGACATCTTGGGTCCCTTTCGGCAGAAGTGCTGACAGCACAGAACCCTGTGAAAGCCTCACAGCTTACCCGTGGTTGGAAGTTGGGTGGATGGTGGGTAGTGGGCCTGCTAGTATCTTTGTTTCTCTTTAGGACTGCTGGCTAGCCAACTGAGGGAGCAATGTCAGCAGCCCCTGACCCAGGAGGCTGGGAAAGTGGAGGTGGACCGTGACTTCTTATGTCTTTGTGTGAACGGGAACATCTATACTGGTCTTCTTGTGTCTTCTTCTGCTAGCTACACCCTAATCACACACACAGTCGCAAGGCATGAGTGTGCATGTGTGTGTGAGAGTCTCATAAACTGGTTGCCAAATGTTTGCGAGTGTGAGACAAGCACACAAAGTCAGCCTGGAGTGTGGGTAAAGTGGCTCCTGGTTTTTGTTTGCTCCATCTGCCAGGGCCTGCCTGGGGCAGCGCCCCCCAGCCCTCAGCTGTTCTATACAATATTAATGCTGACCATCTCGGCTGCGCACACAACGCCCTAATTGTCGCCGGCAGCATTAAGGCAGGCGCCCATCTGCGGGAAGCTTTCAGAAGGAAACAAGAAAACCTCACCCCCAGCTGGTCACTGGAGAAGGTGGTGCCAATTACAGATGCAGAAAGTTTAGAACAAAATTACTTGAAAGAGTTTTTATGAAGCAAATGAACTGACACTTGGAATGTCTGTGTGCGGATTTGCACAAGTAATTACACCTTATTTGAAATGATCCTACCAGTTAAGCAACAATTAAGTCTGCTCTCTCAGTGCACACAAAGCACTTTCCGAGTGAGCCGGCAGCAGTCATAGTTTAGCTTTTCAAATCTCTCCGTTTCCTCCCCTGAAAAGTCTGTGGACCCACCAGCCCAACAGAAATTGTTTACCTGTAGATCTTCCCGAACTCAAAAAGGCACGTGCAACCTGCCTTCAGATTTTTATGAAATAAAGCTTAAAGGAACAGTGTGCGGTTGAAAAAAAAATGTTTTACGAGTCTTAAAAATTCTGACAAATCTAAGGAAAAAAAAGTTTTTAGATTATACCTTGCTGTTGTCACAAGCAGGAGCTGTTTGAGTTGGTAGTACACTTTTGGAATTGCTCTGCCTGGCTAGGCGAACCGGCAACTGGGGACCTAGTGCACACCACGGGCTTTGGCGAGTAGAGAACAAAGGCCAGCTCCGTGGGGGTTGGGGGTGTGGGGGTGCGGAACGGAGGAGCGCTGTCCAGAGTGCTGATCAGTCTGCGGCACGCCTCCACTCTCGCTCAGCTCCTTTCAGGGTCGAAGGGAGGTTATCAAACCCCAGAGTTGGCTGGAGAAATTCTCCACTCTGCTTCTTTCCTGGCACCCCCGCTTTGTTCTCCAACACTGTCAGACAAAGATCTTGAATCTTTACTCCTCTAACCAGCTTGAAAACCCTCTACATCTCTAACTTACCAGATAGGTTGCGAGTCCTGGGCGCTCCCTGGCTACCGGTTTGTGATTTCCCTGCACATTCAAAGTGCAGCCCCAGGCAGGATTTGGAGCATATTCTAGTCCACTGAGCTAAAACTCTCGAAGCTTGTGGCTGCTCGAAGGGATAGGAGATGCTGACAGACTGAGGTTTGTGCAAAAACACTTTCCATTCCCTCAGAAAATAATGATGCCCCACAAGGATTTTTTTGTTGTTGCACATATTGGCTTCTCTCTTTTGTCTTCTCTGTTTTATGTTATTTCTTAAGTTTGATTATCATGAATCTGAATTAAATGGCTTTCCTGGAGTCTTCAATACTGTTGGGTAGTAAGGTTAATTCAACACGGGCTCTCCCTTCTACTCCACCTTCTCCTTATAACAATGGCACACAGTGCCACCCCAAGCCTGCATTCTGCCGATAAGGCTTTAATAGAATTTCTGAATGCTAAAGGTTTAGGATGTAAAATATCCAGCTCTGACAGCTTGTTCAGAGAAGATAGAGGTGGATTTTCAGGAGTGCTCTCTGCCGAATGTGTCCTTTTATGCTAATGGATAGGAGTTCACGAAAGAATGGGAAAATGGTAGGCAATCATTGTAGGACACTCAAATGTTCTCCCTGGGCTAATTAATATTTCATCTTGTTTGACCACTGCAGGCTTGCGTTTGTTTCATTTTTGCCTGATCTAAATAAGTGCCCCCATATAAATTTTGTGTTTTACTCATGTGTGTAAGAAATAACATACTTAGCTTGCGTTTTGGAACAAAGCTCCTTGTTTTATGTATAATATATGGAGAATGAACTATGTGTTAGAAATAATTGTTCGTGAAAGAGAGGCTTCTGCTTATCTATCCCGCAAGGTCCTTACGACCTGCTCTTCTTGCAAAAGCTAGCATACTTGCTCTATCTTATTCAGACTTCTGGCGGCCCAAGCCTACCTATGATAATCAAGCAGGACATTGTATTTCTGCACAGCTTGCCAGGAAATAATGTTTGTTTTCTATTAAAACCTGAAATACCTTTGTGCCGTGAATGTTCTGTTTTCTAGATGTGGCAGTCGTGTCGTCTTGGGATCTTAATTTGGTTTTCACTTTTGTGTTTTCCAGTGCAATTTCCAATTCTGATTTGTCAGTATGAGGATAAGTTTTTGGGGGAACAAACTAGGGTACCCTAGGTTTCTCTCGAGGTTGTTCCTGTATTCAGCTCTGTAAATTAGAGAAAAACTGAGAAGTGGCAGATCAGGAAGTTGGCAGGCAGGTTGTATTTCTAGGGTATGTGTCCCAGAGACTTTTCTTCTTGGTGTTTTTGGGATTGCTTCTTACAGACAGTGAATTTATGTTTCTAGGGTTAGGATAGCAGTGCTTAGAGATTTTTTTTTTAGTACTCTTTGGGAGACCTTTAGTATCAAAACATTAAAACAAAAAGGGAAGTGTAACAATAATAAAATCTTTTCTGCTCTGTTCCTTGTGAGTGTACTTTACTGTTTCAATCTTTGGCCTTAGGTATCATTCCTGAAAAAAAAAACAAAAACAAAAACATTCCACCTTAATTCCTGGTACTTCCATATGAAGATGAGCCCATATAACACTTTTAGTTCATTTGAGAAATAAATTCTGCAATCCATTTTTATGATGGGAGGTTGTATTCCTAACCACCAATAAATATTGTAAAGCACTTTCGCCAGAGCCATGCTAACCCAGGGCATCTGTCATTCCGGTCGCTGCTATTAGGAATTATTGGACTGAACCACTGGCAGAAAAAGAAGAGGGGAGTGAGCATAGTTGGCAGAATGTTTCTTGCTCTTTTGTGTGTTTTACATTTGATAAAACCCAATCATGCTGTATATTGATTATAGATATATTTAGGCAGATATGGGCACATTCTTTGGTGAGGCTCAGAACAGAAAACAGGAAGTCTATTGGTCTGGAGCACCTCTCTCCTTCAGTTTGGCGGATCCATCTTTCTGATGTTATACTGTAAATTTATTTCACCTCAGAGAGTAAACAGATATATTGGAGCCCCAAGGGTTCATGGGTAGCGTATTTACAAAGGAGCCTCTCCGCCAGCCCGTGCCACCGCTGCTAATGAGAGCGGTCATTAAGTAAATGAGACATCGCCTTTAGCTGGCTTAGGAGTTCGCACACTGAGGGGAGAAGATATTTAATTGAAACCACACACAGGCTTCCCCCACGTGACTGCGGTGAGGAGGCAGCTGCCTTCCCTCCCCCTGTCCCCCCCCCCCCATGTAAATTTCATGATTGCTTTCCGTGATGTCATTTTGAAAGAGGACAGACAATAGCTGTGGGGAAAGGTAAGTCAATGTTATGTTCTTTTGCTGACAAAGGCAGATACCCAGGGCTTAGCTTTTCCCCTTGGACAGAGGGGAGGGCTAGAGCAGAGAGGATTTCTAAGAAGGCTCTCTTTGCAGAAAAGCAGGTTGGGGGATGTCTTTTTAAATTGTTCTGAAGGACAAGGCTTTCTTCTCCCTGTCTGCCTGGGCTGTGTGTTCCTCCTCTTTCTCTGCCCTTCCTGCATTTCTGAGATTCTCATGGGCATGTTGTGTGCCTAATAGAAAAGGCATTAGGGGAGGAAGACACTGTGGATCAAGACAAGAAACTTTATCTGTATTTCTGGAAAAGGAACACAGATGTGCCTGGGCCATGGGACCCAGAAGCTCTGTGTCCAGAAAGGATGCTGACCTCATACGCAGGTCTGTCTGAAGCAGAGACTTGGAGCTTGGCTGTTTCTTGTGGGACACACACTCCAGGTACCCAGAAGAGATGATCCTGGGAGCATTTTGTCTTCTTGTCACATACTTCCAAACTTCAGGAGCAACACCCCGGGAGCGCGTGTCTGTGGGATCCACGGGTAGCGTTCGGTTTACTGTTCTCAGTTCCTCCTGTGTGTGTTTGTGTGGTTGGAGTGTGTGGTCGTTTGTAGTGCCAGTGTAACTGGATTTTCATATCTAAAACCAGGAAGTCAGTTTGAGCTTTGAACACGGCGGTGCCGTTGCACACAAATGTGCCCTAGAGGACTTGGCTCTGTTCATGAGATTTACATTCTTCATGAATCAGGATAATAAACAAGTATAAGGAAGTTTGTATGTCAGTGCCATAGCTACCCATTGCCGGCTCCTTTCAGACATGGATGCTGTCTTGTTCCAATATCATCTTTGAATAAACGGACATCACTGGCTGGTAAAGCTGGTTGTTTAATTTCTGAAGTGAAGCTTCTGAGAAGTGGCTTGAAGATTGTGTGTGTTTGATCTTGAGGCATTACATGAGTTTGGTCAGACTGTGTAGCTGTAAAGTGATAATAATAATAATAATAATAATAATAATAAACAACAATGACTGGGACTATTTACATTGTTCTTTTGGGAGAGGAAGAGGATGAATTTTGTCCCACTGGCTTAAAAAAGAATCTTAGCCCTGAGGGTATCTCTGAGACTAGTGGCCAAGTGAACAAAAACAGGAATGTGCTAAGGCACACTTAGGAGGGGAGCATCTAATTGGCGTTAAAGAGATGTGCTAGTTTCTCTGAGGTGGCAACAGTGTGGGGTGCTGGGTCCTTACCTGACAACCTGTGTGGGGGCTCCCTTCAGCACCAGGCTCTTTGCCACTACGACCTCTTCCATTGACCCTTGACTGTAATTTTTACCTAACTAACAATATCGTTAACAACTTGTTAACTAACAATAAATAAAAGAGTGGAAAACAAAGACTACAGTCTTATGCACCCAGTGGGATGCTGTTGTCAACTGAAGCATGGTCCTACCCCTCCCAAGTTGTGTTGCTTGTGCAGAAGAGGGCAGTTTTGTCAGTTTACTTTCATAAAGAAAGAAGCAGCTTTATGGAGTCTTTTGTAGAAAGGCTATCTGACTCCCAGGTACTTTGGTGATGCTAGACTTCAAGGAATTTGTTGATCCAGAGAGCTGAGCAATAATAGTGTTCGAGAGTTCAAGGATCTGTAAGCTTTTTCATCCCAAATCAACCTGCTTTCCATGCTCTTTAGAGCATAGAGCCCGGCCGTAGTTCTGAGAATTCCTCCAGCTTCTGTCTGAAGAACAGCCGAGGGTATTGCCTGCAGGCCTCTGGGTAATCCTTGAATGTGTAGATTCTGTGTTCTCTTAAACTCCCAGGGGTTGCATGAGGAAATCACGCTCTGAGAAGACCCTCCTCACTTTTGGAACTGCAAAGTTGTTCTGTGCTCGTATGGTGGCAGTTTCTGCTTAAATACTTGTGAGTGTTCAGAGATGTCAGGAAGAGCTGGCGGGGCGTGCTGGTATGAAGGTGCAGGCTTGACTGCTGTGGGCCACTGACCTTCCACGTTGGTCAGGTCACAGGGCTGACAAGGTACTGTCTTTAATTAGTCCTCCTTTGGTCCTGGTTATCAAATGTGCAGATGATGGCGATATGGGTGATATTGTACATGGGCATGTGACCCAGGCACATAGAAAGACTGGCCCAGAACCCAGCAGGCCACCTTCTGGCATGGCCAGGCCTAGCAGTGGCTGGACTGTTTGCAATGCTGGTTTGCATGATCCAGCCCTGGATGAGCACGATCGAGAGGAACCTACAGACTGACAAAGTGCCAGGAACCTATTAGGCCTCCAATAACTGCCTACTGTAAGGGAGCAGATGGTTAGGGAGTGAACCCTTCCTAGATACACTAATGTGAAGGGTACCTATGCTTCAGAAAAATAGATTCTTTAGGTTAGAGCAATCCTGCTACCCGGGCTGGTTCAGGAGGTAAAGGTGGGTTCAGGAGCAGTCAGAATACCTTGGTCAGCACTGGACCCAGAGTGGCATGAGACAGGGAGTCGAGAGGTGGCAGAGGTGGCTGCTTCCGGTGGCCCTGGCTCATAGGTACTCTGAACACTGGTGTCGACTCAAGTATTTTGTGTTCCACTGTCCTAACCCTAAAAGGCCAGTGCAGAGGCACTGTTAGTTCGCTTTTCTCTGTGGATCCCTGAGCAAATCTTTTTTTCTTCCTTTTTTGTCTTAGGACTGCCTTTCTGCTTTTCCTGTGCACTTAATAATCGAGTAATCAAAAGTACATTGGTTACAGATGTAATTTTAACTGAAATTTTTGTGGCCCGAGTTTATAGGAAAATTTGAGGGGGCAGCATTAAAAGGGTTTTGAGGGGGAAGACTGAGCTCAGTGGAAGAGCAAGTGCCTAGCAAACACAATATCCTGGGTTTAGGGCCCAGCTAGCAGATCGAAGGGGTAGGGGTGTGGCTCAATTGTCAGAATGCTTGTCTAGCGTGTACGAAGGTCTGGGTTGATCCTCAGTACTGCATAAACTGGGGTCTGACGGCATACCCCTGTCATCCCAGCAGTTTGGGACTAGAGACAGGAAGATCAGAAGTTCATGATCATCCTTGACTACATAGTAAATTTGAGTATAGGATATGTGAAACACTGTTCCAGAAAAGAAAAAAGAAAGAGAAAAATGGTGAGTTTATTTGAAAGGAATAGAGTAGCTGTTATGGCTGTGTCCCACGGACTTCCTGCTTTTTGAAGACTGCAGACTCTGCAGACACTGCTCAGCTGAGAGCAGGTTCTGGGGTCCCGAGTAGAAGGTGCTCAGGTTCTTGCATATTTTGTGTTCTCCATACATGTTAACTTTTCCCAAATGCCATTTGAAAACAAGAACAAAACCATGCGAGAGGCGTTTTCATTTGAATTAAAATGTCTGATCTCAGGCTTCTGCTGATTTAGTGTTCTTAGAAGCCACTCAGTGCAGTTTTAACTCACCTCTCCTCTTGGCAAATGCCTTTAGAAGTGAGTGTGTTTTTCTTGTAAGACCAACTTCATTTATTGCTTCATCCTTTTTTCATTTATAAAATCCAATGCTATTCTAAAAGGCAGTAGTGACCATAGCTCAGAAAATGTTTTATTCTTTTTAATGCCGTTGTGTATATATGAATCTTTGCTGGCTTGCATGTCTTTGTACCACATGCTTGTCTGGTCTGTAGAGGCCAGAAGAGGCATCAGATCCGTCAGTCCTGGAGCTACAGAGAGTTGCGAGCTGCATATGGACCCTGGGAATCAAACCCTGGTCCTCTGGAAGAGCAGCACGTACTCGTAACTGTTTGGGCCATCTCTCCAACTCCTTACTTTTGGCTTTGTGAGTCATGGTTTCTCTGTGTGGCCCTAGCTGTCCTGGGAATTGCTATGTAGAACAGGCTGGTCTTGAACTCACAAAGATCTGTTTACCTCTGCCTCCTGAGTGCTGGGATTAAAGGCAAACACCACCATGCCTTGCTTCAAAGTTTTTTTTTTTTTTTTTTAAATCTGCTCAGTGAGAACATCTGCTTGGCTCTGGATTAGTCCCACTCTTAGAAAGAGAAGAGTTTGTCAGATACAGTGTTGAGCTCTTATGGCATCCCTCTGCCCAGTAGCTTGGCTCATCTTCAGGGGTATGGGTTTGTGTACAGGCCATGATGAACTGGGTTTCAGTTTGTATAGATATGTCCAGGGAGAATTGGGTCCACGTGGGACTGTGGCCTGAAAACATTGCCCATGCCAGGAGAGTACAGGTAGACAGACAGGGTTTTGAAGGGCCAGTGTGAATATGCAGAGGCCACCTAGGGTCACATTGAGCAAGATGGCTGGGCAAGGTAGGAATTACATCACATGATCCAGGTGTGAGGAGAAGGCATGGGGATACTATGTGGTCTGAGCTGTTGGCGGATTGCTTGTGTACCTGACTCCAACCTGGTGGTATTTAGCACTTTATAGAATGGGTATGAACCCCAATTATCATTGATCAAGAGCTAGAATTCAACTTTTCCTATAGAATCCCTGAAGGTTTTGAGAGTTGTGACTGGGGCTGGAGAAATGGCTCAGAGGTTAAGAACACTGACTGCTCTTCCAGAGGTCCTGAGTTCAATTCCCAGCAACCACATGGTGGCTCACAACCATTTGTATGGCATCTGAAGACAGCAACAGTGTACTCATAGTCATAAAATAAAAATAAATCGAGAAAGAGAGAGACACAGAGACTTGTGACTTCGCCCAGGGGCTATGATTTTGGGACCTGTAGACATTGCTAATCCCTCACACTGGACATCCTTCTCTGTTGCTTGTCAGTCACTCAGGAAACAAGGCTTCTGGAAGTTATGACGTATTTGTATTTTCTCCAAAACTTTCCGTTCACTTCTGTAGTGAGCACTATGCATCAAGTCTGGAAAATTAATGTCCACTTTTTCGTAGTGCTAAGCCTGAAAATCTGCACTGGGCTGTTGCTGAATAGAGACGTCACTTTAGAGCGTGGTGGTAAGTTCGTAGGCAGGACGCAGCTCCCTGGGCTTGTGCCTCCTTAGCCAAATTTAAATTTGAGCAGGGGTCTCAGAATCAGAGGAACTGGGATGGAAGGAAGAAAATGGAGCTATTTTAAAAACTATTGCCTCTTGGTTCTTCAAGGCAAGAAAGAGAAGAGGTAGAGCCTGCTCTTTTCTGAGCTAGATTGCTTGACCAGGAGAGTTCCTGGTATTTGTGGGTTAGAATACCAGTCTCCTTACAGCTGCCTGTTTAGTCTTAGTGCTAGGCTTT
>NW_022651194.1:0-64638 GCF_011064425.1 Rattus rattus
GGTACTTTATATTATTTGGGTCTATTATGAAGGGTGTCGTTTCCCTAATTTCTTTCTCGGCTTGTTTCTCTTTTGTGTAGAGGAAGGCTACTGATTTATTTGAGTTAATTTTATACCCAGCCACTTTGCTGAAGTTGTTTATCAGCTTTAGTAGTTCTCTGGTGGAACTTTTGGGATCACTTAAATATACTATCATATCATCTGCAAATAGTGATATTTTGACTTCTTCTTTTCCGATCTGTATCCCCTTGACCTCCTTTTGTTGTCTGATTGCTCTGGCTAGAACTTCAAGAACTATATTGAATAAGTAGGGGGAGAGTGGGCAGCCTTGTCTAGTCCCTGATTTTAGTGGGATTGTGCCAAGTTTCTCTTTATTTAGTTTAATGTTAGCAACTGGTTTGCTGTATATGGCTTTTACTACATTTTGGTATGGGCCTTGAATTCCTATTCTTTCCAGGACTTTTATCATGAAGGGGTGTAGAATTTTGTCAAATGCTTTCTCAGCATCTAATGAAATGATCATGTGGTTTTGTTCCATCAGTTTGTTTATATAATGGATCACGTTGATGGTTATCCGTATATTAAACCATCCCTGCATGCCTGGGATGAAGCCTACTTGATATGGTGGATGATTGTTTTGATGTGCTCTTGGATTCGGTTTGCCAGGATTTTATTGAGTTTTTTTGCGTCGATATTCAAAAGGGAAATTGGTCTGAAGTTCTCTTTCTTTGTTGGGTCTTTGTGTGGTTTAGGTATAAGAGTGATTGTGGCTTCATAGAAGGATTTCGGTAGTGATCCATCTGTTTCAATTTTGTGGAATAGTTTGGATAATATTGGTATGAGGTCTTCTATGAAGGTCTGATAGAATTCTGCACTAAACCCGTCTGGACCTGGGCTCTTTTTGGTTGGGAGATCTTTAATGACTGCTTCTATTTCCTTAGGAGTTATGGGGTTGTTTAACTGGTTTATCTGTTCCTGATTTAACTTCAGTACCCGGTATCTGTCTAGGAAATTATCCATTTCCTCTAGATTTTCAAGTTTTGTTGAATATAAGCTTTTATAGTTCTGATGATTTTTTCCTCTGAATCTGTAGTTATGTCTCCCTTTTCATTTCTGATTTTTATTAATTTGGACACCTCTCTGTGTCCTCTCGTTGAAAAATCTGGCTAAGTTTTATCTATCATTGATTTTCTCAAAGAACCAACTTTTGGTTCTGACCCAATTCCTTTCTATGGTCCTTTTTGTTTCTACTTGGTTGATTTCAGCTCTGAGTTTGATTATTTCCTGCCTTCTACTCCTCCTGGGTGTATTTGCTTCTTTTTGTTCTAGAGCTTTTTGGGTGTGCTGTCAAGCTGCTGACATATGCTCTTTCCTGTTTCTTTTCTGCAGGCACTCAAGCGCTATGGGTTTTCCTCTTAGGCGCAGCTTTCATGTGTCCCATAAGTTTTGGGTATGTTGTACCTTCATTTCATTAAATAATAAAAAGTTTTTAATTTCTTTCTTTATTTCTTCCTTTACCAGGTTATCACATTGAGTACAGCATTGTTCAATTTCACGTATATGTGGGCATTCTTCCCTTAATGTTATTGAAGACCAGCTTTAGGCCGTGGTGGTCCGATAGCACGCATGGGATTATTTCTATCTTTCTGTACCTGTTGAGGCCCGTTTTTTGACCAATTATATGGTCAATTTTGGAGAAAGTACCATGAGGAGCTGAGAAGAAGGTATATCCTTTTGCATTAGGATAGAACGTTCTATAAATATCCGTTAAGTCCATTTGGCTCATGACTTCTCTTAGTCTGTCTCGTCTCTGTTTAATTTCTGTTTCCATGATCTGTCCATTGATGATTAGGGGGGTGTTGAAATCTCTACTATTATTGTGTGAGGTGCAATGTGTGTTTTGAGGCTTTAGTAAAAGGTTTCTTTTACGTATGTGATTGCCCTTGTATTTGGGGCATAGATATTTAGGATTGAGTTCATCTTGGTGGATTTTCCTTTGATGAATATGAAGTGTCCTTCCTTATCTTTTTGATGACTTTTAGTTGAAAATTGATTTTATTTGATATTAGAATAGCTACTCCAGCTTGCTTCTTCCGACCATTTGCTTGGAAAGTTGTTTTCCAGCCTTTCACTCTGAGGTAGTGTCTGTCTTTGTCTCTGAGGTGTGTTTCCTGTAGGCAGCAGAATGCAGGGTCCTCGTTGCATATCCAGTTTGTTAATCTATGTCTTCTTATTGGGGAGTTGAGGACATTGATGTTGAGAGATATTAAGGAATAGTGATTATTGCTTCCTGTTATATTCATATTTGGATGTGAGGTTATGTTTGTGTGCTTTTCTTCTCTTTGTTTTGTTGCCAAGACGATTAGTTTCTTGCTTCTTCTAGGGTAGCTTGCCTCCTTATGTTGGGCTTTACCATTTATTATCCTTTGTAGTGCTGGATTTGAGAAAGATATTGTGTAAATTTGGTTTTGTCATGGAATATCTTGGTTTCTCCATCTATATTAATTGAGAGTTTTGCAGGATACAGTAACCTGGGCTGTATTTGTGTTCTCTTAGGGTCTGTATGACATCAGTCAGGATCTTTGGCCTTCATAGTTTCTGGCGAAAAAGTCTGGTGTGATTCTGATGGGGTCTGCTTTTATATGTTATTTGACCTTTTTTCCTTACTGCTTTTAATATTCTTTCTTTATTTTGTCGTTTGGTGTTTTGACTATTATGATGGGAGGTGTTTCTTTTCTGGTCAATCTATTTGGAGTTCTGTAGGCTTCTTGTATGCCTATGGTATCTCTTTTTTTTAGGTTGGGAAGTTTTTTCTTTATGATTTTATTGAAAGATATTACTGGTCCTTTGGCTGAAGTCTTCACTCTCTTCTCTACCTATTATCCTTGGGTTTGATCTTCTCATTGAGTCCTGGATTTCCTGTATGTTTTTGGACCAGTAGCTTTTCTGCTTTACATTATCTTTGACAGTTAGTCAATGATTTCTATGAATCTTCTGCTCCTGAGATTCTCTCTTCCATCTCTTGTATTCTGTTGGTGAAGCTAAATATCTACAACTCCTTGTCTCTTCTTTTGGTTTTTCTATATCCAGGTTGTTTCATGTTTTCTTTCTTGTTGCTTCTATTTCATTTTTAATTCCTTTTAACTGTTTTGATTGTGTTTTCCTGGAATTCTTTCAGGGATTTTTGTCTCCTCTATGGGCTTCTACTTGTTTTTATTTATGTTTTCCAGGATTTTTCTTTCAGGCATTTTGTTGATTGTTCTCTGAATTTTTCAAGGCTTTTCTACTTGTTCTCTAAAGGGTTTCTTCACTTCTTTCTTGAAGTCCTCCATCTTCATGATCAAATATGATTTTGAAACTAGATCTTGCTTTTCTGGTGTGTTTGGAAATTCCATGTTTGTTTGATGGGAAATTGGGCTCAATGGTGCCATGTAGTCTTGGTTTCTGTTGCTTGGGTTCCTGTACTTTTGCCTCTCGCCATCAGATTATCTCTAGTGTTACTTTGTTCTGCTATTTCTGACAGTGGCTAAACTGTCCTATAAGCCTGTGTGTAAGGAGTGCTATGGACCTGTTTTCCTCTTTTCTTTCAGCCAGTTGTGGAGACAGTGTTCTGCTTTCGGGTGTGTAGGTTTTCCTCTCTACAGGTCTTCAGCTGTTCCTGTGGGCCTGTGTCTTGAGTTCACCAGGCATGTCACTTGCAGCAGAAAAGTTGGTCTTACCTGTGGTCCCGAGGCTCAAGTTCGCTCGCGGGGTGCTGCCTTCTAGCTCTCTGCGGCGGGAGGAACCAGGAAGATCTGTGCCCCCGTTTCTGGGAGCTTCTGTGCACCAGCGTTCCAGATGGCGTTTGGTGTTTTCCTCTGGCGTCCGAGATGTGTGTGCAGAGTGCAGTCTCTTCTGATTTCCCAGGCGTGTCTGCCTCTCTGAAGGTTTAGCTCTCCCTCCCACGGGATTTGGGTGCAGAGAACTGTTTATCCAGCCTGTTTCCTTCAGGTTCTGAGGTGTCTCAGGCATGGGGGTCCTGCGGCTCCTGGGCCCTACCCCAGGAACAGGGCCTTATACAGTTTCTCCTTGAGCCAGGGATGTGGGCAGGGGTCGGCAGTGTTGGTGGTCTCTTCCGCTCTGCAGCCTCAGGAGTGCCCACCTGACCAGGCGGTGAGGTCTCTCTCCCACGGGGTCTGGGAGCAGAGAGCTGCTGCGGGCCGGGATCCGCGGGTGTGGGACTTCCGGTAAACACAGGACGTGCCCGGTCCTAGAGGAATTCTGCCTCTGTGTGTCCCGAGTTCACCAGGAAGGTATCGTGCAGCAGAAAAGTTGGTCTTACCTGTGGTCCCGAGGCTCAAGTTTGCTTATGGGGTGCTGCCCACGAGCTCTCTGTGGAGGCAGCAACCAGGAAGATCTGCGCCGCCCTTTCCCGGAGCTTCAGTGCATACTGGTGGACTTCTAATTGGATAGATGTTTAGCTTTTCTCTCCTTACCACCTGAGTTCATAAATAGGTGGCTGGGAATGCAATTTTCTTCAGAAGGCAGGCATAGATGTATCATACACTAGGACAGTAGGCAATTGAAATACGACTGAGTATTGAGGATTGAGCTATACTAGGGAACATAAAAGTAATTGCACATTTAATATCAGGTTTTTTGTCATGAACAAATACAGGAGCAGAGGATTCCATATATTTAACATATAACATAGTTTTGGACTTACATTTTCCTCTCCTTCAACTTCCCATAGATATTTCTAGATTATATGTATATATTATATGTATAAGATATATATATATATATGCATGAATAGCACTTGAAACTCAGCAGAAGAATCAGTGCAATGATGGTGCAATTTACCTTATTATAAAAGAATGTGTTTTCCAAACCATTATCTGACATAGGGATCATATCCATAACATAAGACCCAATATATCTTATTCTTCAGAAATACGCTTCATATTTGAATAAATGCTTAAAATAATTGTACAATAATTATCAAAAAGTACATGAAAAATACTAAACCCACAAAACATTGGTGAAGTTTAAATACAAATGACAATATTTATACTGTGTTTCTGGAAAAAAGAAACTTAGTATACAGTTGTTTGGACTAAATTGTAATATAGCTGTTATAGAAATTGATGTAGAAATTAAAATCTGAAATCACTTGTGATTGAATTGTACCACTGAAGGAATATGTACCTGAATTAATCTATCTGTATATTCCTGTGATACCTTCATTAAATGAGTTTATCTTCTAACTGTTCACAATATCCATGTTACAAAATGGGACGAATAATATATAGAGACACTAGATCTTTATTTAACCATGAAAAAAGCAAATTTACATCATTGGATGGATATTGATGAAGCTAGATATCATTGTCCCAATTGAAAATTCAGAAGTATGAAGACAAATATCCAAATCTTATGAAAATAAGCAACTACTGTTTGTTTGATTTTAAGCCTCTTCTATAGAAGGAAGTTAGATGTCATATTATAAACACGGTCAAATTTTCCCATGACTCACAGGGCATAGAGAAAATCCTACAATTCCTGTTTTGCTAAATGGACATTTTGTCAAACTTCCTTCCAATTCTTATTGTTTTTGTCCATAGATTAGAGCTTTCATGAGCTGTGGTCAGAGAAATGTATAGGTGTACTGTGCAACAATTACTGCATATATGTGTAACTGGTATAAGTGCTAAGACCGTTAGAAGAAGAATGCTGAGCATAAGGCTGGGGAAACATTGCAGAAAAGGAGAAGGGACAATGTGAGGAAAGTGAGGATGCAATTGTGTCTTCTGGACATGACACAGTTATTGGACCTATGGACTCACGGCATCTACACTCGTATGCACAAGTCCTGCACATGGTTAAGACATAAAGAATAGGCAACATCCCAGTAGGCAGTACTCAGTGAAACAATGGATTACAAAGAAAAGGAAAATATAAAGAACATGAAAATGGAAAAAGAATATATCTGGAAAGAGTAGAACCAAGTTAAGGATAGGTGTGATCAAGGTACATTGTATATATGTATGAAGAATAAATAAAAATTCTAAAATAAGATAAAATTCTGAAAATCTATTAAGAATTTTTGTATCCTCTGCAAGTCACTTTTTTCCCCTAAAAGTAGAATAGAGTATCCTAACTTTTGGTAAGTTGCAGGAAGGTCAGTGAAAAAGGTAGAATTACATTAGTTCAGTGCGGTGTAAATATCAAACTGGGGTCATTAATCTGTACAGTTAACTTATATCACCGGTTCAAATAAAATAAAATTAAAAACACTGTGTAATGATCACCAAAACCAAACTGCACACTAGAGAGGAAAATACAGCCGAAAAAATGCCCTGTTCTTAAACTCAACCATTTTAATCTTTGAATTTCTGAATACCTGTGAATAAAAAAGGTCTAACCTGATACACAACATGTAATATGGTGTCTTTGTGACTTTTATGGTAAGTCTTTCAGTGTTGCACATTGCCTTCATTATGTCATTCATTTTAAAAATCCTAGGACACCAAGATCTAAAATCCATAGGATTTGGTCCAGACAGCCATGGATTGCACTCTGTCCATGATAACTTTATATATATTAGATAAATTCTGAAAGGCAATTTGCTGCCTCACAAAATTAATTTGATTCATTGCTATGGTTATGATAATGATTTCTTGTAGAATAGTTATAAATTTCGCATGACAAAATTTGCTTTCTCTTCTGGTGGTTTGTGGGCTACTGATGAGCTTAAACCTCCTCCTTCCCAACATAGCACTTACTATAGATTATTTTTCACTGTTGATCTTATATATACTAAACATAGGAAAAACACTGAAAATAGTATGGACTTTGTTTTCTGTCCCAAACTTTCTTTTTTGACTTCTTCTTCATCATCTTCATCACCACCACCATCATCAATGCCATCATCACCATCATCATCTAATTTACATGAAACTGAAGTTGTAATTTTGTTACACCAACAATGAAATGAGAAGTATTCTGCTTGAAGCAGAGATATTGATGAACACTAAGTCCTGTACAGTCATTTTAGTGTTATAAATGCATTGCCAAATTTGCTTCAGATGATTGATTGAAATGCTAGCGCTCTTTACAACAGGGTTTGAGAGTCCCTTAGTGAGAGAATGGTCTTTTACAGCAAGACCTTCATTAACAGACTTTGATTTAACCCATGTACCAACAAAGTGAAATTGTCCCAGAAAGAAAATAGTGCCTCTCCAGAAACAGCTTTTATCCACTGATACACATCTACTTCTATTTCTTAATTGTCATGTTGATATGGGCTTAGGATACAATATGTTCTGATTTATTAATGATATTTTAGTACTATTTGAGTTAATTGTGAAAATTTCAATGGAACATACATGTTCCATGATTGTATCCCATACAACTTTTAATTTGATCTGAAGAGTTTCATGATAACTAAAGTATGAAAAATGTATATCTTCCGATTGAAAATTTGTAACATCCATCACGTGAAATCCCACTGTACCTCAATGGATTGATGTCTCTGAAAGCATTTAAGGACTCTCCTACTGAATTACTTTAAGTGTGCAGAAGCTTCACTCTCGTAGTTGCAGTTCCAGGTTGGCTGTAAACAAATCACTTTCTATGAGTTGGAAAGTGATTAAAACTGATATATGAAACTAGTTAGGACTTTGAGAAAAGGCAGCAGACAGGCCATAGAAAGTATGTTTTTAAAATTCTTTTCTCAAAATTAGACTTTTTATGCAATATATTTTATTACGGTTCTCTTCGCTCTATTTCTCCCCCTTCTTCTATACCTCTCTTGCCACCTGTATCTACACTCCTTCTGACTCTCAGTAGAAAACAGTCATCTAAGCGATAAAAATTACATAAAAGTTAATGAACTGGTGTAGAACAAAACAAGCCGATAGAAAAAAGCCAATAAAAAGCACAAGAATCAGGAACAGACACAGAGATCCAGTCTTCCATTCAAATACTAAAGAATTCCATGGAAACATAAAACATAAACCAGGAAACAATATATATATATATACAAAATATATACAAAAATATACAGAGTAACAATTAATAGATAATTAAACAAATTAAAAAAGGAAATAGAAATTGTGAAGGAAATGTCCTAACAGATTATGAGACAAGTATTCTCCAAAGATAATGCTGAGTTCCCTTAGTGCTTTTTATGCATTCTACCCTTAAAATTAGTTTGTGAATGCCGTGAGAGTCCCTTGGAGAAAAGTATGTTTTCATTTTCAAATGATTACCCATTGGAAATAATTTCTGGTTTAGAGATAAGGTGATGTTCAGGGCATGGCTTCTTTCAATGGCTAATTAATAGGTAACGTGATCTGTGAGGTGCTGTCTTCTGAGCATTATTCAGTGGTAACACTCAGGAAGTCGTAATAGTTACATCTATCTGAACAGACCCTAAATTATACTGACCCTGCCTATTCAAAGTAAATAAGGGCAGTGCTGGAAAATAAAAAATGATGTAGCCACTGCTGTCTTACTCGTGGTTGAATGTATAGCTTCACGCCCATGTTCACCGAAAAGGCTTAGGTTATATCCAGGAGGTAATGAAGCAAAATATAAAGATATGCACGTGCTATCAGGATTTAGTCCAAAGAGGTTATGTTGGTTGGGGAGGATGAGGTTGGGAGTGTAGAGGGCTTCCATGCATGTATTGTGCATGTATGGAATTGTCAAAGAATAACTTACTTTCTTAAAACTTCTAAATGTAATCACCAAGAAAGTTTGGGAGATATTCTTTCAAGTCTGCTCTATTTCTTTCAAAAATTAGGTCTCATTGTGTAGCTCAAATTGTCCTAGAACTCCCACTGTTCTGTCTCCTGTCTCCCATGTTCTTGTTGCAGGTTTACTCAACATTGACAAAATTATAGAATATATGTAAATCTTCTGTTTATTAAGTTTGATTACATATTACAATATTCTGTCATTTGTTTTTCATTTAAAAATATATCTTGAATACATATGCATGTGGAATTTCTTCATGGAATATCATGCATTTAATAAATGGTAGTATACTTATTTGTTTAAATAATAACCTAATTGTGCCATTCAGATTATTTTCATTTTCATTAACTGAAGTTCAATACAGACAATCAGCACTCAGAACACAGACTCAGGCACTGTACTCAATGGTGATTACTTACATTATATTTTGTATAAATTACAAAACACATTGTTGGAATGATGTCAAGGCTGTTAAGTAGTGTAATACTTGTATAAATACTGCCAAATTTCCATTTCAGAAGACTATAATAAATATATATTGCTATCAATTTTATATGAGAACCCATACTATACCATTCAAAATTAAATGGTACATATATTTTAAAAAGTCTCTGACTTCTGTCAGTTCTTTAATTAGGGGAAGGATTGAAGAAGTTGAAGGGGAGGGCAACCTCTATAGCAAGACCAGCAGTCAGGACTAATCTGGACTGGTGATATCTCCCAGACACTGAGCCACCAACCATGAAGGATACACAAGGAGATCTGAGGCCCTGACACATGTATAGCAGAGGGCTGCTTAGTCTGGCCTAATCCATGAGAGACTTGAGGCCCCAGGGATAATGGTGCCTGGCAGGGTCTGGGGAGCATCCTCTTCGAGTCAGGAGAGGAAGAGGTGGAATGGGATGAGGAACTGTGGGAGGGGACATGGTACAATGGCAGGAATGTAAATAAATAAAATAAATTTTAAAATAGTTTCACTCATAATTTCAAATGCTAGTTTCTTTTTAACATCTACATTGCAATTCAATCGTGAAGTTTAGCATTTTTGCTTACTGAACTGTGTAAGCATTAATCCTGAATTTATTCTTCATACTATTTGGGATTTTCTCCATTCTTATTACTTTGCATCAATTGTGTCTGCATATGTTGAATGCTTAGTATTCATAATATGTGCACAAAATACATTCATTAATCCTTTTTTTTTTTGGTTCTTTTTTTCAGATCTGTGGACCAAACCCAGTGCCTTGCGCTTCCTGGGCAAGCACTCTACCACTTAGCTAAATCCCCAACCCTCATTAATCTTTTTTTTTAATTTAATGATCTGTTATGTGTGAACGCCTATGTATAGAATTGTGCACATGAACACAGGAACCTGGGGAGACCAGGAGATGTCAGATGCCCTGGAGCTGCTTTTACAGCTCCTTGCAGGTGGCTTCATGGGTGTTGGAAACTGAATGTGATTTCTCTAAAGAGTAGTAAGTGCTCTTAACCGCTAAGCTAATACTACAGTACTTATTCCATAATAAAAATCAACCTATTTATCATTTTCTCATGTATTTTAGGGTATCTTTGAATTTGAGACATCTTGCCACATTCTAGGTGCTGAGACTATATTCAGGCATTATTTTTTCCAGTTTTCTATCCTTTATCATCGTAAGATGTGTTGGATTAAATATGTTAATATTATGCAGTAAATCTTTCAAACATTTACTTATAGAATCTTGGGTTAGTGTCTATTTCTTTCCTCTGCAATGACTATTTTAATTTTACAGTTTGAAGTTCTCTCTTTCTTTGCACAATCCATCTGATGTGTTTTTGCTTTCACATAAAAAGAAGTAAAAGTTTTTTAGTTTTTCTTTGAATAGTTATTATAGTAAGAAAATGTGTTGAATTTCCTATTTTAAAGCCAATACAATACATTATTTCTTCAAAATGTTCCTAAAGTTTTGTTTTTTTTCTTTTTCTTCTTATTATTGTTCTCAATATTCTCATTATTAATATTCTGTGTAAGTTTTATGTGTTCAGGTCATGTAGTGATTATGGAAATCTTTAAAACATATATGTGTAGGTATCAAATTTAGGTACTTGTTTTTTCATGGCATGAAATTTTATCTGCTCGGCCACCCTACTGGAACACACTATAAAAGTTTAAGGTGACATATAGCTCCAGGCTGTTTTTATATACACAATGTTTTCATCATTTGGCTTTTAATAAATATTTTTTGATTATTCTAATATATTTTATTTTCCATGTCCGCTTGGTATCTCTAGTACACTTATTTTAATATTTAATTAATAATTTAATCATAATTATTATGCTTTTAGTACCAAGGTAGTATGAAATTATGTTAGATACAATTGAATACATGCAATTAGTTACCTAAAGCATGAAGCTTGGTACAAAATTTTGTTCATTATTCCTATGCATTAGCATAGGGCAGAGATATTTCATTGTTATAAACCTGATGCCAATTTTATACAGTATGACAGCGACCAACTACATGTGACTTTTAATCACATAAAAGGAGTTAGGATTATATTATTAAATTATATTTCCTCAACATCAATACATTAATTTAACGTGCTATAGCAGGAAAAAGTTTAATTTCCTTTTGATAGGTTAAGTCTAAATTTAATTTTTACATTTTCCTGCCTATCACAAAGTCACTATTCTTATACAGAAAGATGTGCCAGGCACAGGTCTAATTTCTAGTTTAACATGTAATTACAATCAAAATTCTTGTCAGTTTCAAGGGATTGTTCACATCATGCCTGTAAAACACAATGATCAACGTGGCAGCATAACCATAAGGGCAGTGCAGTAGTATAAATAGCTGGGTGATAGCCAACAGATCTCTAATTTTGCTTAAGTCCTGTTCAATGTATATGGATGGTACTGGTAATTTATCCACATATATAAGGCTATTGAAGCTGAGGTTATGGGGGGAAATGTACAGCCCCTTACTTACTTTTGCCAGAATCATACCTAGCAACAATCATAGCCATGTGTCCTGATATACAGAATTAATTACAGTCTCTGCAGCAAAGATCACAGTAAAAATCCCAGCCATTCAAAATGCAGGATAGAAATTTCAAGTCCAGTTCAATGGCTCTATCTAAAAAAATGTCACTTGATTCACGGCAGAGGAACATTGCAGAAGAGGGGTCGAGAAGATTGTAAGAGACTAAAGTTTACTATGAGATGGTGTCACAATGCAACACCAGACATTTCCCTTATAACATCTCACTAACATGATTGACTAAACCATAGCTGAGGAAGAGAGGAAATAGGGAAGAATTAAAGTTTAGTTTTCTTTCTGTTTCAACTTCTTCTTCTTCTTCTTCTTCTTCTTCTTCTTCTTCTTCTTCTTCTTCTTCTTCTTCTTCTTCTTCTTCTTCTTCTTTCTCTTCTTCTCTTCTCTCCCTCTCTCCCTCCTCCTCCCCCTCTCCCACTCCCATCCTCCATCCCCTCTCCCCCCTTCTCCCTCTCCTCGTTGGCTATTTCCTATTTACATTTTGAATGTTATTCCCTTTCCAGTTTTCCAGTCCACAAGCCCCTTAGCCTTTCCTCCTACAGTTCTATAACAGTGTTCATATCCCCAACCATGGCCTCCCCACACCTCCCAAATTCCCCTACACTGGGGGTCCAACCTTGGCAGAAACAAGAGTTTCTCATTCCATTGTTTTCAGAAAGGCCATCCTTTGCTACATATGCAGTTGGAACCATGTGTCAGTCTACCTATACTCTTTCTGTTGTGCTTTGGTCCCTGGAAGCTCTGGTTGATTGGCATTGTTATTATTATGGGGTTGCAAATCCCTTCAGCTCTTTCAATCCTTTCTCTAATTTCTCCAACAGGGGACTGATTCTTGGTTCAGTAGTTTGAAGATGGCATTTGCCTCTGTATTTGACATATTCTGGTTGTGTCTCTCAGGAGGGATCAATATCCAGTTATTGTCAGGCTGCTCTTCTTTCCCTCATCCATCTTATCTAGTTTTGGTGACTGCACATGTATGGGCTACATGTGAGCCAGGCTCTGTATGGCAGGTCCTTCAGTCTTTGTTATAAACTTTGCATCCTTATCCCCTCCTATTGGTATTTTGTTTCCCTTTTAAAGAAGAAATGAAGCATCTGCATTTTACTAATCCTTCTTGAGTTTCATGTGGTCTTGGCATTGCATGACAGGTAATTCAAGCTTTTTGGCTAATATCTGCTTATCAATGAATGCATATCAAGTGTGTTTTTCTGTGACTCAATAACATCACTCAGAATGATATTTTCTAGTTCATTTTATTTGACTATGAATTTCATAAAGTCATTGTTTTAATAGCTGAGTAATATTCTACTGTGTAGATGGACCAAATTTCTGTATCCATTCCTCTGTTGAAGGGCATCTGGGTTCTTTCCAGCTTCTGGCTCTTTTAAATAAGGCTGCTATGATCAGAGCTGAATATATTTCACTGTTGTACGTTGGACCATCTTTTAGGTATATGACCAAGAGAGGTATCGTTGAGTCCTAGGTCATGGAATGTCCAATTTTTTTGAGGGACCTTCAGAGTGATTTTCAGAAGGGATGTTCAAGTCTGGAATCCCACCAACAATGGAGGAGTGTTCCTCTTTCCCCACATCTTCAGCAGCATCTGCTGTCACCTGAGATTTATATCTCAGCCATTCTGACTGGTATGAGGTGGAATCCCAGATTTGTTTTGATTTGAATTTCCCTAATGATTAAGGATGTTGATTTTATTTAGGTGTTTTTTGTCCCTATGATAACCTTCAGCTGAGAATGTCTTGTAACTCACTATAACCCATGTTTTAGTAGGGTACTTTTGCTTTTCAGAATTTAACTTCTTGAGTTCTTTGTATATTTTGGATATTACACAGTATCAGATATAGGATTGGTAAAAATCTTTTCCCAATCTGTTGATTGCAGTTTTGTCCGAATGACAGTGTCTTTTGCCTTACAGAAGCTTTGCTGTTTCTTGAGGTCCTATTTGTCAATTCTTGATCTTAGAGCATAAGTCACTGGTGTTTTTGTTTGGAAATTTTCTCCAGTGCCCATGTGTTCAAGACTCTTCAAAACTTTTTCTCCTTTCATTTGAGTGTATCTGGTTTGATGTGGAGGTCCTTGATTCGCTTGGGCTTAACTTTTGTACATGGTCATAAGAATGGGATAATTTGCCTTCTTCTACATTCTGGCTTCCAGTTGAAACAGCCCTAGTTTTGGAAAATGCTATGTTTCTTCCTTTTGAAAGTTTTGTCTCCTTTGTCAAAGATCAACTTATAGGTGTGTGGGTTCATTTCTGGGTCTTCAATTCTATTCCACTTATCCATCTGTCTGTCTCTGTACCAACACCAAGCAGTTTTTATCACTGTTGCTCTGTAATACTGCTTGAGTTGTGGGGTGATGATTCCCCAGAAGTTCTTTTATTGTTGAGGATAGTTTTCACTATCCTGGCTTTTTCTTGATCCAAATGAATTTGCACATTGCTCTTTCTATCTCTATTAAAGAATTGAGTTGGAATTTTGATGGAGAATGCATTGAATGTGTAGATTGCTTTTGGCAAAATGGTCATCTTTACTATATTAATACTGTCAATCCATGAGCATGGAAGCTCTTTCTATCTTCTGAGCCCTTCTTCAATTTCTTTCTTCAGATATTTGAACTTCTTCTCACACAGATCATTCAATTGCTTGGTTAAACTCACAACAAGTTATTTTATATTATTTGGGACTATTGTGAAGTGTGTGAATTCAGTATTTTCTTTCTTGGACTGTTTATGGATACATTGAAGAGAGCAAGGCTCCAGGTATGTTTGAGTTAATTTTATACCCTGACACTTTACTGAAGTTGTTTATGGGTTAAGAAGTTCTCTGGTGGAACTTTTGGGAACAATTAAGTGTACTATCTTATCATGTGCAAATAGTGATATTTTGATCTCTTCCCTTCCAATTTGTATCCCTTTGTCTTCCATTTGCTGTCTGATTGCTCTGGCTTTGACACGGAGCCCTGTTTTGAATAAGTAGGGAGAGAGTGGGCAGCCTTGTGTACCAGCTGATTTTAGTGAGATTGCTTCAAGTTTCTCTCCATTTAGTTTGATCTTAGCTAGAGGTTTGCTGTATATTTCTGTCACTATGTTGAGATATTGGCCTTCAATTCCTGATCATTCCATGACTTTTATTCTGTATTGTTTTTGAATTTTGTCAAATGCTTTCTCTGCATCTAATTAAATGATCATGTGTCCTTATCTTTGAGTTTGTTACATGTTGGATCACATTAATGGTTTTCTGTATATTAAAACATCCCTGCATCCCTGATCATGACGGATGAATGTTTTGATGTTATTTGGATTTGGTTTGCAAGAATTTTATTGAATATTTTTGCATCAATATTCATAAGGGAAATTGGTCTGAAGTTCTCTTTCTTTGTTTGGTCTTTGTGTGGTTTAGGTATAAGAGTATTTGTGGCTTCATAGAAGCAATTTGGTAGTGCTCTGTTTCAATTTTGTGGACTAGTTTGGACAGTATTTTTATGAGGTCTTCTGTGACGGTATAACAAAATGCTGCACGGAACCCATCTGGAACTGGGAACTTTTTGGTTGGGAGACCTTTAATAACTGCTTTTATTTATTTAGGATTTATGGCATTATTTAGATGGTTTATTTGTTCCTGATTTAACGTTGGTATCTGGTATCTGTCTACAAAATTGTCGATTGCCTTCATATTTTCCAGTTTTCTTGAATATAGACTTTTATAGTGGAATCTGAGGTTTTTGTAATTTCTTCAAATTCTGTTGTTATATCTCCCTTTTCATTTCTTATTTTGTTAATTTGGATACTGTCTCTGTGAGCTCTGGTTAGTCTGGCTAAGGGCTTATATATCTTGTTGTTTTTCTCAAAGAAACAGCTTCTCGTGTTGTTGATTCTTTGTACAGTCCCTTTTGTTTCTATTTGGTTGATTTCTGCTCTGAATTTGATTAGTTCCTGGCTTCTACCCCTCTTTTTTTTTTTTTTTTTTTTTTTTTTTTTTTTTTTTTTTTTTTTTTTTTTTTTTTTTTTTTTTTTTTTTTTTTTTTTTTTTTTTTTTTTTTTTTTTTTTTTTTTTTTTTTTTTTTTTTTTTTTTTTTTTTTTTTTTTTTTTTTTTTTTTTTTTTTTTTTTTTTTTTTTTTTTTTTTTTTTTTTTTTTTTTTTTTTTTTTTTTTTTTTTTTTTTTTTTTTTTTTTTTTTTTTTTTTTTTTTTTTTTTTTTTTTTTTTTTTTTTTTTTTTTTTTTTTTTTTTTTTTTTTTTTTTTTTTTTTTTTTTTTTTTTTTTTTTTTTTTTTTTTTTTTTTTTTTTTCTTTACTTATTTCTTTTTGTTCTAGAGCTTTAAGGTGTGCTGTCAAGCTGCTAATATATTTCTAATATATTGCTAATATGTTTCTTCTCCTAAGCTCTCAGATATATAAATTTTCCTCTTAGCACAGCTATCATTGTGTCACATATATTTGGGAATGTTGTATCTTCATTTTTGTTAAGTTCTCTTTAATTCCTTTCTTTATTTCTTCCTTGACCAAGTTGTCATAGAGTAGAGCATTATTCAACTTCCATGTATATGTGAGCTTTCTGTCATTATTGTTTTTGTTTAAGATCAGTCTTAGTGTGTGGTGATCTTATAGAATGCATGGTTATTTCTATCTTCCTGTCTTGAGGCCTGTTTGTGACCGATTATGGTTAATTTTGGAGAAGGTTCCATGAGGTTCTGAGAAGAATGTATATCCTTTATTTGTAGGATGGAATGTTCTATAAATATTTGTTAAATCCATTTGGTTCATAACTTCTGTTAGTTTCTCTACATATCTGTTGAATTTCTGTTTCCATGATCTCTCCAGTGATGAAAGTGAGGTGTTGAAATCTCCTACTATTATCTTGTGCAGTGTAATGCATGTTTTGAGCTTTAGTAAGGTTTCTTTTATGAATGCAGGTGCCCTTTCATTTGGAGCATAGATACATACGATTGAGAGTTTATCTTGGTGGGTTTTTCCTTTGATGAATGTGAACTCATCATCCTCTTTATCCTCCATGTCATTCCTTATCATTTTTAAAGACTTTTGGTTGAAAGTCAATTTTATTTGACATTAGAATCCAACTTCAGCTTACTTCTTCAGGCAATTTCCTTGGATATTTGTTTTCCAGCCATGTACTCTGAGGTAGAATCCATCTTTGTCTTTGTGGTTTGTTTCCTGCCTACAGAAAAATGCTCGATACTGTTTATGTATCCATTCTGTGAGTCTGTGTCTGTCCATTGGGGAATTGAGCCCATTGATGTTGAGAGATATTAAGGATAAATGATGGTCACTTCCTTTTATTTTTCTTGTTAAAGGTAGAATTATGTTTGTTTGTCTCTGTTTTGAATTCATTGCAAGGAAATTATATTCTTGCTTTCAGTATATACATTTTCTCTCCTGTGTTGGAGTTTTCCATCTATTGTCTTTTCTAGGACTGGATTGTCTGAACGATATTTCATAAATTTGGTTTTTTCATGTAATATCTTGATTTCTCTGTCTATATTAATTGAAAGTTTTACTGGATACAGTAACCTGGTCTGGCAATTGTGCCCTCTTAGGATCTATTTGACATCTGTCCAGGATATTCTCACTTTCATAGTCTCTAGTGAGAAGTCTTGTGTAATTCCTATAGGTCTGACTATATATGTCACTTCACCTTTTCCCTTACTGCTTTTAATATTCTCTCTTTGTTTTGTGCAGTTGGTGTTCTGACTATTATGTGATGGGAGATATTTCTCTTCTGCTCCAATCTATTTGGAGTTCTTTGGGCTACTTGTTTTTAATGGGCATCTCTTTCTTTAGGTTAGGGAAGTTTTCTATGTAACTTTGTTGAAGATATTTATTGGCCTTTTAAGTTGGGAGTCATCTTTTTCTTCTATACCTATTAACCTTAGGTTTGATCTTTTCAATGTGTCCTGGATTTCCTGTATGTTTTGGGCCAGGAACTTTTTGTTTTCCATTATCTTCATCAGTTGTGTTGATGATTTCTATGGAATCTTCTGCCCCTGAGATTCCTCTTCTATCTCTTTCATTCTGTTGGTGATTCTTGAATCTACCCCTCCTTGTCTCTTCCTTTGTTTTTCTATCTCCATATTTCTCAACTTTGTGCTTCCTTTATTCTTTCTATTTTCTATTTTCAAGTCAGCCAAGTGTTTGGACATGTTTCCTGTAATTCTTTCATGGAATTTTGTTTTTCCTCTCTAAAGGCTTCTACTTGTTCACTTGTGTTTTTCCTGCATTTTTCAAAAGAAATTCTTAGAAGTTTCTCTTAAATTCCTCCATCATTATCTACAATTGTGATTTTAAATCTAAATCTTGCTTTTCTGGTGTGTTTAAATATCCAGTATTTTCTTTGGTGATATAACTGGGCTCTGTTTACCCCAAGTAGTATTGGTTTTTGTTGCTTATGTGTCTACACCCCTAGTCATTGGGTTGTTTCTGGTGTTTTCTTGTCTTGCTGCTTCTGAGAGTGACTTGACCCTCCTGTAGGCCTCTGTGTCATTACTGTTGTAGAACTGTTTTCCTCTTTACTTTCAGCCTTTCCGGGGAACAGATGTTCTGATTTCATGTGTGTAAGCACTCCTGTAGACCTTTCTCCAGATCTAGGCACAAGCAGGAATCAAAAGATACTGCCCCTGATTGCTCCTGTATGTCCTTGCCCTCCAAGGGCAAAGTTGGCTCTGTGCAATACCCTCTTGAGTCTGTAATGTGGGGAGGTGGGTATTCTCCCCTGACTTTTCAGGAATATCCACACTCCTGAGGGTCCAGCTTTCTCCCCCATGGGATTTGGGTACAGGGAACTGTTTGGCCATTCAGTGCTATCCTGGGTGCAGAGCAGAACCAGGGGTACAGGTGGCTGACTGTTCCTATATCCCAGTGTCCAGAGGCACTGTTCAATTTCTCCTTGCACCAGGGAGGTGAGCTGAGGTGCACAGATATTTCGATCTGGCCTGCGACCTCAGGACTTCTTGTGAATCATTTTTATTCTACAAATTTAAATGTAAATATAACATTCTTGTTCTTGAGTTAATTTTCTGGAAATTTAACTGAGAGAGCAAGGTCTTACTGTCTAAGTAGAGAGCTACCTATAAAAATACAGAAACTACTAATGAAAAGGAAGTTTCTTTAAAAATATTTGAAATTTAGAAAGTATTCATTTTCTGTTTTGTCTGTGGGAAAGTTATTTATTTATTTATTGTTTCTTTGCTTTAATATGGAGAAATATTTACAGTACATCAAAATAAGTGTGAAATGCATCCAAATAGAATCCTCTTAATTCCAGCAATCTTTCTACAAGAGCAGAGTCCACTGAATGGTCTGTAAAACAGACCTCCTGCTTCATAATTGTCAGAGCTTTAAGTCTGTCCTATGCTCTCTACACTTAGATTTTTATAAATTTTTCATGAATGGTTGCAGATCTAATCTAATAGATCTAATAATCTATTTTACCTGACTATGTCCCCTGCCCCCACAAGAAAATCATGTATTGTTTTTCTTTTTTTGTTGTTCTTGTTGTTTTGGGGAGCTGTGTTTTCCAGTATCCCCAATAGAAAATTAATCTAGTGATCAATTAGTGAACAGAAATGAAAATTATGTGTTGTGATGAGAAACTCCCCAAAATAGAGTTTACACAAAGTGAAATCTAAAATGTTTGTGGATAGACATACACACATGCTCATGACCCATGTAGCTGACAAGCATTCAACAGCAGATCAACTTAAGTGATTTGGGAAATAAACTTAATTCACACAGAAGCAAATTCATAGGGAATACATTTTTTTCTTAGCTGCATTTATAAGTGACCAAATGGTGA
This sequence comes from Rattus rattus, assembly GCF_011064425.1. Lineage (NCBI taxonomy): Eukaryota > Metazoa > Chordata > Mammalia > Rodentia > Muridae > Rattus > Rattus rattus. The sequence goes on from NW_022651194.1 coordinate 19,599, forward strand.
AAAGGATGTAAAGAAATACTGTTACCCTTCATTGCTGTTTGTACTAACTTTTTAATTCATGTACAATCTCCATGTGATCTTTCTCTATTTTGTTTCTCTGTTTCTGTGTTTCTGCATGAATATATAGACACACATGTGTATCTGGCATGCATGTGAGTGTGTGTGCATGTGTTTTTGTATGTGTGTGTGTGTGTCTTTTATGCTATTTGTAAACATAGGTAACATGTGTATTTATAATTTGGAAATACTGAAACTCACATTTGATTTGTGGATCAACCATGCGACTGATCTATTCACATATCACTGAAATCCCATTATATCAAGTGAATAGAGAGAGAACCTATTAGGCTGGTGGTATCTACTATTCTACCATGGTCAGGAAAAAATATTTTTTTGGCAAGAAACCCAAACTTGAGCAAAGACATATACACCCTACAAAACATGAAAGGTGATGTCATTTGAAGGGAAAAGATATCAGACTGGGAGAAAAATGAGTTTGCCACATCTCCAATACTTGAGAGTCATGAGATTGAACTTAAGAAGATATGATGGGAAGGGACAGGCAGAATCCCATAGGAGCCAAAATAAGCTAAACACTGGAGCTTCTCATTGCATGAAAGCTCATGGATTGGTAAGGATGATAAACATAATGATAAGAACTTTGCAGTCCATACTCAGTCTCCATATAAGGCTACAATGTGAACAAGATGAAAAGTAGTTGCCACCACAGTCCTAACTGATACTTTACAAGTTACAGTGTGAAAAACAGACTGTAACTGTAGAAAGAAGGGAGGGTGGTATCTGAAAACAGACAAGGCTGTGCTGGAATTGAACATCTTTCCATGTAAGTTACCAAGCAAGCACACAGCAGCTGCCTGATGCAAAAGTGAGCAAAGAGGAATGAACTGTATAGATACTATGTATACAGAAATACAGGCAATTAGGTGAAATTCTAAGATGTTGAGATGAAAGGATCGGAAGAAATTTCTATCAAACCAGGCACCATGCCTTGCTCTTTGAATACTCACATTCAAGAGACTGAGGGAGAGGAATAATGAATTTCAGGTAAGCTTGGAGTACATATCAAGACAACACCTCTTTTTTATCTCTTTTTTTAAATTAAATCAATAGCCTGATTGATAGAATATCATTAACAATATTAAGAAAACAGAAATTTAATGCCTACACAGTGATACTTTCACTATGAAAACATGTCTATAAATAGACAGAAACTACTAAGTTTCAGATAACAGCTGTTGTATTGAAGGATCCAGCATGAAAGGTTATGGTCCTGTTTGGTTGATCCATCTTCTCTTTCATGGCTCAGATGTGTCTCTGACCATGTCATTATTGTGCAGACATCTAGATGTTCCTTGGCTTTAAATTTGTATATAAACCAGTAATCATTATTTATCTAATGAAATTTGTTTTACTTTATCTTCAAAATGATGAGTCTTTGAGGAAATGATACCTTTTACTGTGTGGTTGAATATCCATAATTACAATCAGAGAATAATCTGGGCCCAAAACACACACGCACACACAGGGTGGTTGGAGAGACTATACCTGTGGCATCAGAAAAGTATAGAGATGAGTGGGTTGATCAGTTTTTCTGTATAATATTGATAACTAGTTAATGATAAGAATGGGTAAAAATCGAGATACACTCAAGGTTTTCTTTTCCTTCGTTTGAACGATAGCTTATACAACATGTGAAACTCAACTTAAACCCAAGGTAAATCTTCTGTCTGAGTTTCAGTAGAAACAGGACTACAAGTTTCCACCATCCTGTGTAAATATTTGGACACTTGGCTCAATGCTTAGCACACTTTGGAAAATCCCCTGGTGTTGAGATAGAAAGTATTAGATGTGAAAATCTGTGAGAATAAATCATTTCTAAGCTTTGATTTTTGTGACTGCAGGGAAAGATTCTGACTCTATGTAACTGAGTCTCTAAAATTATTAAAAGATTTAATATCTCTCATCTGCAAGGATCCTTCTAATGGCTTACTGCTCTGTCTTCCAGGAGATGAGTGTCAATTGTGTAAATTGCTCTTTGTGGCAGGAGAAGGGCTTGTCTGTCAAATGTTTTGCAATTGCCAAGTTCTCTGAGGTCCCTGGAGAATGCTTCCTCCTGTTCACAGTCATCCTCCTCTCATAGCCTTTGCTATCTCCACCAGTCCATCTCTACACCCCCCGTATACTTCTTTCTGGCAAACTTATGTATCCTAGAAATTGGTTACACTGACTCTGTTATACCCAAGATGTGGAGAGTCTTGTAAGTGAGATGCGAAGGCTCTCTTATGAGGGATGTGCCACACAGATATTTTTCTTCACACTTTTGTTATAACTGAGTGCTGCCTATTGGCCACCATGGCCTTTGGCCGCTGTATGGTCCTGCTTCACTATGCAACCGAAATGAGTCATTGGCTATGTGCCCATTTGGCAATTGTTGCATGGGGAATAGGTTGCCTTTAGGGTTGGGACAAAACAATTTGAGGCCTAAATCTAACCACTCACCAGGAGTTGATAAATTCTTGGTCATATTCTATACAGCAGTGACATTCATGCTGAACTCCATCATCTATAGCCTACGGAACCAAGAACTCAAGGCAGCACTGAGAAGAACTCTAGGGTTGAAGAAAGTTCTGATAATGAATAGGCAATCGAGGATCCCAAAGTGCTCTTTCAAAAAGGTGCAAAGTCTGTTGAAGAAAGAAAACAAAACCACTGTGCTCTTTCTGGCTGTCTTGACACAATCTTTAAGAAACATAATTTTGTTTTAGAGTGTTCTCTATATTCACCACCATTCTTAATTGCAAATAATGGTAAAATTTGCTTCCTACTAAATAACTTTAGTATATTAGTCCAGTACTTAAAGATTTTGACCTGGGCAGAGTTTAAACCAGATGCTAATGTCTCAAGGGCCTTGAAAATTCTCTGTATCCATTCTTAGCTATTTGGAGATCTTCCAAGAAATTAATTCCATGTGATCTCAGCTCATTATGCTACATTTCCATATTCTTTAGAACATGTAAATTCATTTTACTGGACTGGAACTCCTAAGGAGTTCTTTCGGCAGTGAATTGTTAGCCTCTGCTTTGTTTACCATTAGGTCAGTCCACATGTCAGACTTGGGCACACAGGGCCTTTGATTTTGGAACAGGAATAATCTTTCCTCCCTTTTATGCTTTCAAACACGGTGTTGGAAAAAATTTCAGCCAGGGGATTCTCTCAAAATCCACATCATAGTTTCAGATAAACACATGCACACATACACACACATACTTCCAAACTAACAACACACATACATATGCATGGATTGCACACATTATACAGGAAAATAAGTGGGTTTCCAAGTTGACAGAAGACAAATATAAAAGGTCAGCTAGTGTCAGATAATGAGATTCTGGTTTTTATTCTCCAATAAAATGAAATAAAATGAAATAAAATAAAATAAAATTAGAATATTGGGTCTTTATGTGTATAATGAAAGAAAAATAGAATTCCATTTAGGTGTGTAGACAATATGGGAGACTTTAAAATATAAATTACAGTGACACTAAAACTAGAGTATTGTATTAGGCATGAGTCACCCAAACATTAACACAATAATTATATTGTCTTCAGACTCATTGTTCTCAGTCTACTTACAAGTAGTAAGGACATTTAAGGCCAAAGTATTGGAAAAAAATGACAGACAAAATGAAAACAAAGCCTAAAGTTTTGAAGAGACACACAGTCTTTCCATAGTCTTTAAGTAATTCTTCTATAACTTCTATTACTTTAAAATGAAATCCAATAGAAAAAATACATTAAAATATTTTTAACTACAAAAGGAAAATAATTTAAAATAATTTCATTGCTCCTTAATTGGGTGGTATTAAGATGCCAGGCATCCACCTAATGCTGAACTGAGACAAACAAAGCAGGAAACACTTTTTGGTATCTGCGCCAAGTACATACAATATCAACCTAAAAGAGAAAAAACACTAGGAAATCCAAATTCAGAGACATTCTAGGAAAGTAATTATTTCTCTTCAAATGTCTGGTCAGAGAAGATAAAAATAGTAATGAATTATCACGAAATAGAATAACGTACAATATGTAATAATTAAATGTCAATGGATTTCTGGATTGGATATGGGCATAGAACATAGAAAGTGTACAGTAGTACAAACATTGCTTTTATGATTTGGTCAACCTACTGTGGTTCTTGTAATATGTTAATTTTTTCAGTTATCTAATTTTTGAGAATTAGTTATTAGATGGATTATGGAACATAAAATTCAGGAGTGGGGTACGATATTAAAGAGTACTGTTTCCTATCAATTAAATCTGATTTTCCTGTATATTTTGACTTCTGCTTTATTTTTTGTATTTATTCATTGTATTAATATATTAATTTGTCAAATGCTGCCCTCCTTCCTGTTTTCCTCCTCAGAGTCCCTACCTCAACCCCCATCCCTTTCTGATTTCTTCTTTTAAAAAGACAAAACAACAGTAGCTAAGGCATGTTTAGTCCCTGAATAGCCATTCATTTGGACATGCATTTGAAAATCTACAACACTGATAGTGCAGACTCAGGAAATAGTTTCAAAAATGATCTTCAAAAATAATATATTCTCCAGTTATCAGCTATCATCTATCAGCTATCAGCTTGACAAAACTGGAGCATGAATATCCTTGTTCATATATACATAGAGAAAAATGATCAGAGAAGAAGAAAAACAGATAGCAACTTTCCTGGATTCAACAGAAGAGATCCTCAATTACTGCAATGTATTCTGCATGAGTTTATAGAGTTTATGGGTTAATACCTGGAAATGAAAACCTACAAAATCCAACAACAAACTAACCACAAACTGCAACATTTATAAAAGCCTAAAAAATATGTGGAAAGTATAATTTTTCAGCTATATATGAGTATACTAATGTTTATTAATTTGTATATTAATAAAATTTAAATTTTATTACTGCAAACTTTTATTGCAACTTTTTAAATAAATAGATTTTAAGTGACTCAGGTGTTTGTTAACTTTTTCTGGCTTTGATTATATTATGGATCAATACAATGTTTATTTGACTGTGATTATCACTTTGAATATACACATAAATCAAATTATGTCAACCAGGAACTGTTTTGTACTTTTAGTTTTACATATGTAAGTGTTTTACCTGCTTGTCTACGTGTGCAACACATGCATGCCTCGTGCCCAGGAGGTTGAAGCGGGTGTGAGATTCCGTGATGCTGAAATTACAGCTACCTGTGAGCTGTCACATGGGAGCTGGGGATTGGCCGCAGGTTCTCTGGAAGAACAGATAGTGCTATAAATCACCGAATCATTTCTTCATCTTCAGCAAACGCCATTTTTTGTAAATATAGGGCCTAAGCCATCCTGTCTTCTGCATAGACCACTCTTTTCTCAAATGTGATAATTTAATATTAAACACACAACTGCTTCTTACCTTCCTATACATATATGTACTCACACAGACAACACATACACATACACACACACACACACACACACACAAGTGCTTCTTACCTTCAAGTAGACTTAGTTATTTTCATAGTTATTTGTTTATTTATTCAGTTTGCATGCTGCACACTGCCCCCCTCCAGTTCACCCTTCTCACAATCTTTCTCCCAGCCCTTTCTCCTCTGAGGAGTTTCGGACCCCACAGGGTTATCCCCTCATGATGCATATCCAGTCTCCGTGTTGCTAATCACATCCTCTGCTGCTGAGTCCAGACACAGCAGCCTAGATGGATAGGGGTGTGGAGGTAGAGCTCATATCCAGAAAGAGGCATAGAGCTCGGGTTAGAGAGATGCCTAAGAATCATTGGGTGTTTCCTTAGCTGAGACTCACAGCTTCAGTGATATCTACCTGAAGAGCCCTCCTCCTGTAGCCAGAGAGCAACCAAAATGGAGTAATAAAGACACTAACTTTTGACCCAAAATTTATTCTGGCCACAGGAAATGCAGGGTCCTTGCATAGAGAAGAGAGTGAGGAATGGTCAACCAATGGTTAGTACAGATTGAAACATCCCCCATGGATCAGCACCGATCCCTGACACTATTAATGACACTCTGTTATGCTTGCAGACAGGAATCTATCATGGTTTCCCTCTGAGAGACTTCACTAAGCCTCCCGCTCAGACTGATGCAGAAACCCACTAGTCAAACCATGGGTGGAGCTTGGGGACTCTGATGGAAGAACAGAATGAAAAGGATTATGGCCTCTAAGGGCATAGGAACTCCACAGGCTTCATCTTCATATAGGTACCGAACAACTAGAATTAGGCTTTCCCAATACATGATGTCTATAGATGGGACATCTATGTCTTTAAAATTCATTTATTTATTTACTCACTTTACATCCCAATATCGGTGCTCCATCTTCAGGGTAGGTAAACACTCATTGTCGGGGGAACACATAAAAAGACAAAGCTATACATTTGCTACCTATGTCCTGGGGGCTCAGATTCAGTCCAAGTTCACTCTCTGGTTGGTGGTTCAGTCTTTGGCAAACCCCAAGAGTTCCTGTGATTTGACTCTATTGGTCTTCCTGTGGAGCCGCTCATATCATCTGGGCCTCAGTTCTTCACCTCTTTTTTTTTAAGACTTCCCAAGCTCCAGCAAATGTTTTGTGGTGAATCATTACACTTGTTTCTCTCAGCTGTTGAGTGGAGTCACTCAGAGGACAGTTATGCTAGGAATCTCTCTACAATCACGATAGAGTATCTTTAATAGTGTCTGAGATTGGTGCTTGCCCACAGGTATGTGTCAATCTGCACTATCCATTGGTTGGACGTTCCTTCCATGTCAGCTCTATCTTTGTTTCTGATGATCTTGTAGGCTGTGTACATTTTGGAATGAAGGTTTTGTGGGTGGGTTTTTATCCTTGTCACATAACTGGGAGTCATTCCTGGCTACAGAAGTGGCCAACTAAGGACCTGTATCCCAGCTGCTAGAGTCACTCCAATAGACATTCTGGAGCCTCACCTTTCCCAGATCTCTGGCACTTCCTAGAGATGCGTACCCCACACTTTTGATTTCCATTCTCCTTTCCCTGCTTTCCCTATACGTGATTCCTCCAAAGTCCACTCCCTTCTCTACCTCCCCTCCCATTCAGTTTCCTCACTCCCTCCATCCGCCTCAATATCTATTCTGCTAAATCCATTTTAAAGTCAATATTTAGGAAAAAACAGTGAGTAAATATAGGAAGTATCCCATAAGTAATTCTGGTTGATGCTTAGGCATGATATGAACATATTCAATTTTATAGAGGCCAAAATTACTACATATATTGTTAGTGGAGACATTGTCTTCATTACATAAAACATGAAGGAAAACCATTTATATATTCTATTAAGTTATACAAGGGAATCTGTTAAAGAATTACACACATCACACAACTTTATTACTTTGAAAGCTCTCTTTATTACAAATATTTACATAATGAAAAGTACAAAGTCTTAAACTAAGGTGAGTGAACTTTGTTGTAAAGTTAAAGTTTATATATACAGGTTGATGACAACAGTCATCTCAGATTCACAGGGGATAAATACATCAGGGAGTTCTCTATTACCTTACCTGCCTTCTTTCCTTTATTACTGATGAAGACTCATTTCATTTGCAGCCCCTGCTGTGAGAGATGGATCAGAAAATGCCTGAGTGTCTACAACCCAGATTACATCGATAGAAAAGATAAAAGACAACATCTCCAAATAGTATATGCAATTGAAACTTTCTTGTAGATCTTGAAAGAAAATGCAAAGAACAAACACAAATCCTAGGATATTACCACATATAGGAAACGGTAGCTGTAGGAAGCATTCTCAAGGGATTTTAAACATCTGCACCTAAGACAGAAACTGCCTTCGTGAACATGAAGATTTATTCCTTTGGCAAGAAAGTCATTCTGTCTCTTGACTGTCACGTCATCTGTCCATCACTAGAGCGATGGCTATGCTTTATGAATGTGTACAGATAAACACATACCAGTTTGCACGTCTTCGAAGAATTTCAAGAATAACCTGAAAGAGAATATAAAATGTTCTAGAGATGAAATATGAGAATTTAAATTAGCCAGAATATATATATTGTTTCTGCCTACTATTATTTAATAATTTGACTATTCCTGCTATGATATGACGAAAAGATGGTTATGTAATGTCTACCAATCCCCAAAGCTTGAAACAGTGTGAACAAACTGTTTATTTCTCCCTAACTTTGGTCTTTGGTCACCAACCTTTTCATTGCTCGTCTAAATTCTGTTTCTCAAATAGATCAGAGGACTACATGAGGGTGTCACTCTCATGTAGAAGACCAAGGACTTTCTGTACTTGCATGTATTTGCACTTGGGGACATGGTAATAAAACTTTCATTTTCAAGAACCAAAACATGGCCGTCCAATGGGACCCACGTGAACCAAAATCTTCCTACTATGAGTGAACATTAGCACACTGGTAACAGCACAGACAATAATATAATAGAATAATCCTGAAATAGTAATAATAAAATATAATGATGATGATGATGATGATGATGATGATGATGATGATGATGATGATGATGATGATGATGTTGATGGTGATGGTACTGGAATAATCCCATCAAGGGATCACAGACTAAGTAAAGTAAATATTGAGACGTGTTTTTCAAGGGGTTATTGTATCCATGAAAGAAATTTTCACTAAGACAGACTCCTCATACATGAAAATCACTCAACCTGTCATGGCTTCACAGGGAGAGTTGAGAACAAGGGTGGTCTTTTCTTAGGACAAGAGAAAGATTTGCCAACCTTCCAAAAAGAAAAGCAATCCAGATACTCTGTGTGTGAGGATGGTTAGCTTGTGCACGACTAACACACACACACACACACACACACACACACACACACACACCACACACACACACACACACATGCACACAACACACACAGACACATACACACACACACAGACACACAGACACACAGACACACACACACACACACATACACACAGACACACACACAGACACACAGACACAGACACATACACAGATACACAGACACACACAGACACACACACAGACACACACACACACACACACACACACACACACACATCTCTGATGTATGCTTCCTAGAGTGTCTAGGTGCAAAAGGATGAAGTAGACCCAGGAACCAGTAGGTCAACAGAATATTGGTCTACCTGCAAGTGAGTTGGGGGTTGCTCCAAGGTACTCAGTGTCACAACTCTGTTAGAAGGTGTTCAGGGACGCGCTGTGTGCATATATTTTACTCAGGTTGAACAAGGGCTACACAAACCTTGGAGAGGGGGAAGCTGTTTCCGGGTGCATTTACATCGATGGAGGTTTAAGGTACCAGGAAGGCTTCATTTGCTTGAGCTTTTATAATCTCTGTCCCAGCATCGGTCTGTTGTTCAGGGATCTCTATTTGACCTCCTCAGAAACCGACTCCACTGAATGTGCCCCATCCTCAACCCTGAGGTCGCACTTACTTGATTTCAAAGGATTGAAGGTTCGGACTCTGCGTTCTCTATCAGATTATATCCTCGGGAGGTTGTCCTCTGGATGCCATGCATTAACCAGTGTATCCATCGACTTTCTGCATTAACCCGTATGTCCCCTAATTCTGGCCGGTTCTCTATGCACCGCGCTATCCCTCCATGGTCCCCACTTAACTTCCGCTCCTGTCCTCAGTCGTCCGCACTCACCCACAGAATCTGTTCCAGTTTCCCTTTCAGAGAGGTTGATGCTTTCCTCCTCACTTGCCTTCTTCTTTCCTGTGTCCTCTCTGCATTTGTAGATTGTAGATAGAATAAGATTTGTCTCACAGCTGATATCATCCATAGGTAAACGCGTGCCATGTTTGTGTCTCTAGGTCTCATCTCCCTCTCGGGCTGTTTTTTTGTTTTTGTTTGTTTTTGTTTTTTTTTTGTTTTGTTTTGTTTTGTTTTGTTTTGTTTCAACTATTTTCCATGAAGCTTCATGATATCATGCCCCATCCCTATGATATCATTCGTCCACTCCCATGATCTCATGCCCTACTCCCATGATGTCATGCCCCACTCACATGATGTCATGCCCCACCTCCACGGTGTCATGCTCCACACCCATGATGTCACAGCCCTGTCCCCGTGATGTCATGCCTTCGCCCCTTGCTAGAATGGCTGTATCTATTCACCAGGTAACATTCTGAATGCTGCCCTGTCATCACACTCCCCCAGGCCCCCACCATTTACAGTCCCTCCTTCCATTCTCTCCCCTTCTTCACTGAGACAGTGGAGGACCCCTCTGGGTGCACCCTCTCCCCTGGCACTTCAAGTCTCTTCAGGACTAGATTCATCGTCTCCCACCAGGTCTGGAAAACGCAGCCCCGGTAGGAGAACAGGATCCACAGACAGGCGACAGGTTTAGTGAACCAATATGAAGACCATTTTGCTCCTCTGCCTCTCTGTCCTTCCCTCAGGCCTTCAGTGAGACTCACTGAGTCTCCGTCCGATGCATTTGGCTGTGCGCCTGTGCATCTGTGTCACCGGCTTCTAGGGTGGAGTCTTCAGAGGGACAACACCACCTCCCGTCTGCAGACACAAGAAAGGACCATGAATAATGTCAGTGTTGGCTGTCTGCCCATAGGATAAGTCTCACATCCGGTCACTTATCCTTTCACCAGTCCCTCCTTTCTTCTTTCATCTCTGTCCCTGTGTCTCTTAGAGAGAGAGGGCAATTTCTGGGTCAAAATTTTGGGGGTGGGTTTGTGTCCTTATCCTTCCACCTTAGGTCCTCTGTGGCTACGGAAAGTGACCATTTCAGTTTCTGTATCCCCACTGCTACAAGTCTCAGCTAAAGTCAACCTCATCAACGGCAGGGTAGCCTCACCCATTCCAGATTGCTGGCAAATCATAAAGATAGCGCCCACCCTGACAGTCACTGATTTCAGTTTATTCTCTTGGCCCTCTGTCCCTCGTGCCAGTCTCTCCCAAAAAGTGATTCTCAAACCCCATTTCCCTTCTCATCCCCTCAGCCACTGAATTCTTTCCTTCCATCTAACTCCTCTCATTATTTTATTCCTCCTTCTGAGTGAAGTTCAAGAATTTTTCTTGGGTCTTTCTTCATGTTTAGCCTCTTTGATTCCATAGATCGTAGTGTGTGAATTCTGTACGTTATGGGTAATACCCTCTTTTAAGTGAGTATGTACATGTTATTTTGGGACTCAGTTACCTCATTCAGAACAATACTTTCTCATTCCATCTACCTGACCGCATCTTCACAATGTCCTTATTTTTCATAGCTGTGTAATATTCCATAGTGTAAATGAACCACACTTCTGTAGCCATTCTTTGGTTGAGGGGCATCTGGGTTATTTCTATTTTCTGCTCATTTTGAAGAAAGCAGTTAGGAACTTTATGGAGCACATGTCCTGGCGGTATGGCAAAGGTCTTTTCAGATATAAGGCCAGGAATAGTATAGCTAGGTCTTTAGGAAGTATATTCCTCGGTTTCTCAGAATCCACTGAATAGATATGCAAAGTCATTATTCGGATTTGATCTTCCCCAGCAAATGGTATTTGTATCCTGATATTTATCTGCTTCCTCAAAGGAGGTTGCCCCTGACTAGACCTCTATCATGGATTAAGGAGATCGCATATGAACCTTCTGTCCATTTTAACTGTTCAGTAAATGCTAGAGCCTATGACAGGGAGCCACAGGGGAAAGTTGATACTGGAGTGTTGAGGGTTGGGTTAGATAGAGAGTCAGAAGAGGGTAAGAGAGGTATAGTATTATTACTGTATAATAATTTAATATACTAACATAATATATAAATATTAATTATATTGTATTATGATATTAATATATAATTTAATATATTAATATCATATATCTGTATTTATTATTTATTATAGTAATATAATTTAATATATTAATATCATATATTAATATTTATTATATATTATCCTAATATTGATATATAACAATTTAATATGTTAATATAGTATATTAATATCAATTATATTATCACAATTTTAGTAAATAATTTAATACATTATTTTATTATAATAATATTTTATATGTGTATAAACAAACACACATACATATATATATATATTGCATGATATGCAACTTCCACAAAATTAAACCAAGTGGAGCTCGCACGTTAATGGAAAATAGTGAGGACAGAATATTTTTTTTCAGTTCACTTTGCTTATATGGTGGATCACTTTAATGGGTTTTCATAGATTGATACACTCCTGCAGCCTCAGGAGGAAGCCTATGTGATATGCCCTTGGATATTATTTTCGAGCATTTTACCTAGTATTTTTTCCACCAATGTTCGTAAGGGAAATTCGTCTGAGATTCTTTCTTTGTTGAGTCGTTTGTGATTTAGGTGTCAGGGCGAAAGTGGTGTCATGGAATCAGTTTGGCGATTTCCTCCTGTTTCTGTTTTTTGGAGTAGGTTGAGAATTCTTTGAAAATCTGGTAGGAGTCTGCACTCAAACAATCTGGCCCTGGGGCTATTTCAGTGGGGAAACTTAATTACTGTTTGTGTCTTTTTAGGTGTTGTAGATCTATTTATATAGTTTATCCTACTTGAATTTACCTGTAGTCAGTGAAATCAGTCTATACAATCATTCACTTTGTTCAGAGCTTCTAATTTTGGACACAACAAGTTTTTGAAGTGAGACCTAACGATTCTGTGACTTTCATCATTGTTCATTGATACGGCTCCCTGTTCATTTCTGATTTTGTTATTTGGATGCTGTCTCTCCTCCTAGTGCATTACCTGTCTTAGGGTTTGTCTCTCTCATGGATTTTCCCAAGGAAGCAGCTCTTGTTTTTGTTGATCTTTGTATTCTCTTTGTTTCTGATGGATCACTTTCACCCCAGACTGATCATTTTTTGCTGTCTCCTCCTTTAATATGTATTTGCTTCTTTTTATTCTAGAGCTTTCGAGTGTGCTGGGAAGTTGTCAGTATGCGGTCTCTCTGGTTTGTTTATGAAAGCGCTATGTGCTCCATGTGCACATTCCTCTTAGCACTTCTTTCTTTATGTCCTTTAAGTTTGGAGACACTGTGTCTTATTTTCATTGAATTCTAGGAACGCTTTTTCATTTTTTTCATGTCTTCTCTGAACCAGTGGTTCTTAAGTAGAGTGCTGTTAAATTTCTTTGACTTTTTAGACTTTTTCTTATTGTTGAAGTCCAGTTTTAATCTATGGCAATCTGAGAAGGTCCAATGGTTAGCGCAGTCTTTCTGTATCTGCTGTGGCTTGTTTAGTGAGGGAGAACATGATCAGTTTAGGATAAGGTTCCATGAGGTACTGAAAAGAAAGAGTGTACTTTTGTGTTTGTGTGAAATATTCTGTAGATATCAGTGAGGTCAATTTATTTGAAAGCAGTGTTAGTTAAAACATTTATTGATTGATTGATTGATTGATTGATTGATTTAGTTAGTTAGTTAGTTTCTGTCTCAATGACCTTCCCTTGGTGAGAGTGGGACATTGATGTCCCCCACTATTAATGTGTGAGGTTCGATGTGATATTTAAGCTTCAGCAATATTTCTCTCACTAATGTTGCTACTTTTGTCTTTGGCATATAGACATCCAGAATCGAGATGTCACTTTGGTGGATTTTTCCTCTGATGCATATGAAGTGTCCTTTCCCATCTCTTTTGATTACTTTTGGTTGAAAATCTGATTTGCTGGATGTTAGAATGGCTACACCATCTTGTTTCTTGTGTCCATTTGCTTGGAAAATCTTTTCCAACCCCTTAGTCTGAGGTTGTGTCTATCTCAGTTGCTGGATTATGTTTCTTGGGTGCAACAGAAGGATGGATCCTGTTTTTAAATCCTTTGTGTTAGCCTGTGTCCTTTTACTGTTGAGTAGAGACCATTAATGCTTCAAGGTATTAATGAGAAGTGATATTTAGTTCATGCTATTTTGATGTTGCAGGAGCAGGGTTTTATTGCTTGCATGTTTTTTGGTTTTTGTTTTTTCGATTGGGATGTTTCAGTGTGTATGTGAGTATTAGATCTGTTCTGTAGGGTGCATGGTTTTTGTTTGCTTGTTTGTTTGTTTTCTGTTTTTTTGGAGGGGTTCTTAGAGTATGTGTTTGAATGTGAGATCCCTTCTGTAGGTTATGCTGTGCAATTATTAATTTCTAGTGGGAGGCAGGGATGGTTCAATTTCTGAATATCCATCAATATAATCCATTATGTAATGAAACTGAAAGAAAAAAATTACAAGATAATCTCATTAGATGCTGAGAAAGCTTGCAAAAATATTCCAACCCCCATTCATTTTAAAAGCATGAGAGCAATCAGGGAGACCAGTCCTATGAAGAAACATAATAGAAGCAATGGTGCAAGCCGGTACCCCACATCAACCTAAATGGAAAGAAATGTAAAGCAAGTCCATTAAAGTCAAGGACTATGTTAGGCTACCCACTATCCTTATTCAGTATAGTATTTGAAATTCTATCCAGGGTAAAAGCATGGATCAAATTTGTTTCTGACATGGAGTATGGCCAAGGTCTGTGAAGGAGGAATGGCACAGAGCTTTACAACTCCTGGGGTATGGCCCACTCTTCAGCTCAGACTCGTTGGACCTTGGCGAGTCAGGAACCCAAGGAGGGATTCATGGAGAGTGTCGCTCGGTTATTGCACTCATATCTCTCTTAATCTAAGATGTGCATGTAAATCCTAATGGAGCTTCCCACCACTCAGAGGACGGCGCCATTGGCATTTGCATTAATAGTGGTTGAGGTCTTTTAGCAAATGCCTCTCGGGCAGATCAGTATTTCCATCATTGCCCGAGGAAATGTAGAATGTTCAGCGACAAACATAACCCTTAAAAAGCATTTGGATAAATAAAGTTTTTCGTAAAACTGTCTAAGATGTTTTCCCTACTGACCCTGATGTAAAAAAAAAAAAAACAATTTATGGAACAATTTGAAGTTCAGAAAGGCTGGGACCTTTTAAGGTCAGGAATCAAGAACAATGGTGCCTCAGGCTAATGGTATGACTGTCACAAAGGCTGGACTGTTGATGACTGATTTCTGACCCATATTTACCCTCAGCTTCCTGATAGGATTTAATAAGGATTGCCAATCACAGATGTGCATTCTGATCATTAAAAGCAGATATGACATTTTTACACAGATGTTTAGATTTCTGTTTTTTTTAAAAGATTCTTATAAGAGTACTTTTAAAGATAAATAATACAATATTTAACCATTTCTCTGTAATTTCAAATTGCTGACTTATGAAGTTACGTTGGCCTTGGGAGTCATTTGTTTTCTATAGGTGTATTATGTAATATTTGTTCTAATACAGTACTGGGTATCACTTTTTCAGCACTATGCAAGAGAAGAAACCTAGAACATGATCACATTTGTGTAATACATTATTCAATAAATTAATGGTCTATAGGGAAAATACTGACCATTAGGAAACAGAGAAAACCTAGAAAATTTAACTGTATGTCACAGGAATGAACCTGGGAATAAAAATATTATCTAGAAGTATCTCCTCCCATCCATGTTCCTAAATCATCTCTACTCATGCCACGCCCCTGACTAACTTTCTCCATTCAGAGCAAGTAACCACTAATGAAACAAAGAGTAGTCTCTAGATTTAGAGAGATGTAGTAAATGAAGGTTTCTACTGTTTACCAGGAGTCACTCCTGGAAAGGGCACCCTTGAATCTGGTTCTCTTAAGGAAAACTGTTCGGCAGGTAGGCCATGGCAGTTCTCAGTGACATCAGCATCTGAAAAATCAAGAAATTGTTACATATTCCCTTTAATCTGAACGTTTATTTTCTAAACTGTGTATCTGTATGATCAGTTTAGTGTAAGAGTCTAGTGAACCAGACTGCCCATATTTTGAGAAGTGCAAGTGCACTTATTATTTGCTGAAGCACACAGTCAGGTTCAGGAATATCAAATATGGAGAGACAGGGAAAAGAGCAACAATGAAGGAAATGTAGTATATACAGCTAAAATTGTGAGACATTCGAGGCATTGAATGGAAACCTAATTTAATAGAAAGACAAAATATTTTTTTATTTTATTTTTTATCAAGTAACTAAGTATTTTCTATAGTTACAAGGACAGAAGATAAAATATTGAATGGGTTTATCTATGTGAAATTCGAATAATAAATAAGTCACAACAATTATGGATTTCAACTTTCAGTAAACCGATGTTACAAATAATGACTGTATTGTCATTAAGGAGAGAGATGTGAACATCTCTGTTGGAAACATACATAACTTATTTTATAAACATTAGAAGTGTAAAATAATCTATGTATTTGTTTACATTTCAAAGTCATTTCCCAAACTGGTCTTTCTTTCTTGAATCCCCCAAGCCTTTCTGATGCTCTTTGTTTCTATGATGGTGCTCCTCCATCTACATGCCCACTTCCACTTTAGCCATCTAACATCCCCCTTCTCTGGGATATGACATTTCCACAAGAACATTTGCCTTCCTTTCCAGCAATGGCAGATGAGGCTGTTGACTTCTCCATATACTTTGCTATCTATATAGCAGTATCAATGTACTGGCAAAGTATACTCTAGTTGATAAATTTCCTGAGACTCTGAAGGGTAAACTTAATTGATACTGTTGTTCTTCACATTAGGCTCCAATCCCCTTCAGATCCTTCAGGAATTCCCCTAACTCTTCTTTTCTGGCTGTCAGGTTCTGTCCAATGGTTAGCTGTATCTACATCTGTCACGGTCAGGTGCTGGAGGAGCCTCTCAGAGGACAGACATATTAGGGTCTTATCTGCAATCACATCTTGATATCAGGAATAGGGCAGGATTTAGAGTTGGTGGATGAAATGGTTCTTATGGTGTGGTGGTCTCTGAAGGGTCTATCTTCATACTCTCCTCTTTTTTCTTTTTACATTTTTTTAGGCCTTGGATATTTATAGGTTAAAAATTGTGAGCTGCATGGGCAGCACCATCCCTTCACTAGGGTCATGTCTAGCTACAAGAGGCAGTCTCTAGTTGTTCTATCTCTTTGCTGGTTAGTATTTCAAGTACAATCATGCCAGTAGGTGAATGGAACCTTTTGCATTCCTGAAATCTGGGACTTTCCTGGGAATACCCAAGTTCAACACCCACCATTAATGATTATTGTTATTTATGCTACTTTTCCTCTGGAATTCTCTCTTCTCTCTTTCATTGTTGCTACTCCCTCTACTTTTCCGTCCTTCTCTACCTCTAGCTAGGTCCCTCCTTCCTTCTGCCTTCTAAGTTTGTTGCAAGCATCCACAATTGGCTCTCTTTCATGTCACCCTCCATGCGATAAAGGATTTGAATAGTGGGTATTCTGAAATTTGTGGCTAACATACAATTGTCCCTAAGTACATCACATGATATGACCTTTTCGATCTCTTTTACACTATTTTACAGTGTTCTTGGTGTCCTCATTTTTAATAACTAAGTAGTGTTCCTTTGTTCTATCTATCTATCTATCTATCTATCTATCTATCTATCTATCTATCTACCTTTCTATCAACTTATCTATATCTATATCTATCTCTCTCTCTCACTCTCTCTCTCTCTCTCTCTCTCTCTCTCTCTCTCTCTATATATATATATATATATATATATATTTATTTTGTGTGTATTTAGTTGTTTCTACAGCTATGAGGTTAGTTTTGAATTTTAGGATGGATTCTGTTGCAACTAGGTCAAAATGGAGAATCGGCAAAGTCCAATGCCAATCAGACTCCCTCCTGTTGTTATGAACCTATTGAAGTTGAGGTTTCTCTGGACATCAAGCCATTCCTCTTCCTGCCCATCCTCCTGATTCATGTGTTTGGCCTGACGAAAGAATCATGGTAAAACCTCCAAAACCCTTAAATCTGGCCCTGGAAACACAGGAAGGTAGATTTATAGATCTGATATCTATTGAGACTAGAGATCTGCATTATACAGTCCACTAAGTCCTTTGCTTTACTGATGTCTCACAAATTTTGGGTAAAATAAGGATTTAGGAATTTATCATTTGAATTAGGTACAAAATATTTTACACTGTTATTTCACTCTATAGCTGTGCAAGCTTTGTTGCTAATTCATTTAAAAAATGGAATTACAAAATAGAATTTTTGGGTACACATTCAGAAATATATACATATGATGTCTCCTATATAGGAAAGTACAATGAAAAAATGAAATACAATATTCAATCATTTAAAGGTCTGGATGGAAAATACTGGCCTATGGGAAACCGAAAGCCTAGGAAATTGAAGTGTATGTCACAAGAATGGACCTGGGAATATAATTATTATCCAGATTAAACTCCTCCACCCAATGTTCCTAGATATTTTCTACCCATGCCAAGTGCCTGAGTAACTTTCTCCTTTCAGAGCAAGAAATCACTGCTGAAGGAAAAAGGAATCTATAGCTTTAGAGAGATGGAGTAAAAAAAAAGTTTCCCTTGTGTCACATGAGATATACATGGAAAAGGCAACTTTCGAAAACAACTTACTGTAAGGAAAGCTGTTTAGCAGGTAGCCCATGGCCGTTCTCAGAGTCATCATCATGAGGCCTCCTTGAAAAATCTCTTGTAACCTGGAGATCCCTAGCTTCTTCTGTGATGTCACAAGTGTTGGTGTGACTACAACTGCCTCTCAGATAATCCTTCCGTAACACTAAGTTTTACTAATTGGCCCCTAATGCAGAGAAAATTGGGGAGTGATAACAAATTAGATGATGAAATTGGAAATGGGGGGAAGGAAACTGGCCTGCTTTCTTGGTATAAAAAAAACAAGAAAGAAATATGTGGTCATTTGGAAAGCTCAGTGAGTCCTTGGTAGGGATTGAGTAGGTTCACTAAAGAGATAGCCTTGATCTGAGCCTTCCACATAAGGGAATCAGGAGCTGGGAGCCTCTCAGAAGCATCTGGACTTCCCTGTTCTTTTGGTTCCTGGATGTCAGAGGGTTTATATCCTTCATGTCTTTATTCTAAAAGCCAAGTATTCTGAAAGGCACATTGTTTTCCTGAGCACTCATGACATTTACTCTTTTTGTCAAGAAGAAAAGGTCCTAAGGGAGAAGGGAAAAACAAGTATTGTGTGCCTAACTCAAGTTAAACTACTCAATGCTTTGGAAACCTATAGTTCACTTTGTGTCTGACACTGATATCTGGGAGAGAGAAGTGCTTCTAGTTGAGACCTCATCATCTCAGTCTTTATACTAGTATTAACCTGACTACCACTTCAGATTTCTGAGTCAATATGTGAGATTACTTTCTTTTTTTTTATATCCTTCATGCTTTTTTTTTTTTTTTTAGCATTTTTTTTTCTTTTTAACTAGATGTTTATATATATATATATATATATATATATATATATATATATATATTTAAAATATTAATTCCTTTCCCAGTTTCCTTCCCATAAGATCCCTACAAGTTCCATTTCCTTCTTCTCTAACCAGCCTTTCTGCCGCATGACATTCCCTTGAACTGGGAGACAAACTGTGGAGGACAAGTGCTTCTCTTTCCAATGTTGCCCAAAAAGGCCATCCTCTGCCACATATGCATTTGGAGCAATAGGTCTGTCCATGTACTTTTTTTGTATGTTGGTATAGTACGAGAAAGCTCTGGTTCATTGGCATTGTTGTTCGTATGGGTTTGAAAGCACCCTCAGCTCCTCTATCCTTTTTCAAAATTTTCGAACAAGAGGTCCATTTTCAGTTCACTGGTTTACTACTAGCATTCACTTATGTATTTGAAATGCTGTATCTGTGTCTCTCAGGAAATATTTATATCCGGTTCCTGGCAGTATGTACTTCTCACCTTCTTCAATCTTATCTAGTTAGTTGACTGATGTATACGTATATAATTTTGGTCTCCTACACCTATGTGGTGAAGTGGAAAGTTAACATGGATTCTACCCAACTATGTCAAGAACGTAGATCTCACAAATGACCATTTCAAAAATACTCCTTCCTGTTTTTATAAACCTATTTAAGTAAATGTTTAACTGGTCCTCAAGCCATTCTTCTCCCTGCCCATCATCCGGTATCTTATGTTTGGCCTGAAGAAAGAATCATGGTAAAACATCCACAACCCTCAAGTCTGGCCAAGGGAACACAGTAAGGTAAATAATGCAGAACTGATATCCAATGGGACTAAAGAACCAAATTCTATAGTCCACGTTGGCCTTTGCTTTACAGATGTCTGGTAATTTTGGGATAAAATAAGGATTTGGGAGTTTATCATTTGAAGTAGGTACACAGTATTTAGAATGTTATACTCATTCTATACCTGGGCTCCCTTTATGACCAAAATCATTGCAGAGAATGGAATTGGAAAACAAATTTCTTTAGTACACATTGAGGAATATTTACAAAATCCCTTGTCATGACCAACCTCGACTAACAAGGAAGACATGACCAATGATGATCTTCTTCAAGCAGTTTTACTCAGGAACCTTGATACAATCTTCTGACCCCGGGGAACCCCCAGAACACACTTAAATAGCTAGTGATGGCCAATCCCAGCAAGCTACGTGGGTCATGCAGATAGGCTGTCACTATACGGAAGGTAGCAGGGCAGGGAGGCATAGCCAAATAAGGACTTGCTTACTACAAGGAGCGCGCACCGTTGGGAGGGTGGAAGGCAGAAACCAGCCCTATCTTTGAGGAGCAGCACTTCACAGCTCTCTACACTTCCCCCTTTTTGTTTAATTAATCAGGAAGGCAAGGCACCGCTGAGCATGGCGACCCCCCCCCAATCCCCTGTCTTAGGAACATCTGTTCATTAAAACCAGTCTTAGGACACCTCGTCTCCTGGCGGGTTCCATGCCTTAGCTAGAAGGGTGGTTGCCCATCACTGGGCAGAGTCACTCACACATACTCAGGAGTGAGTTACAACAAAGTATTCTAAATGACCTTAAGCCAGGCTTGAGGGGACTGTCCTGCTTCAATGGCTGCAAGTACCTGTACCACCATAACTGCGTGCAGCCTCTGAACAAACCTCATTCTACAGAGCCACCACAGGCACACTAGGGAGACAAGCAGCAAGAGTCCAGCTAGGGTTCCTATACCCGCCCACTCCCTCAGACGATTCATAGCAGCCTCAATCCAAGATGACAATCCTGTAGTCAGTCTAGCATCTGCACATGTGGAGTTCATGGTCAGGATGGCTACATGTAGCTGATCCATTAAGAAATTGAATTCTCCCGTCCAATTGCCTAAAAGATAACTTGACAACTGTTTAGACAATTTAGAGGAGTGGGCTTAAAAGTCATGATGTATTGGCATGAGTCTTGGGAACACCAATAGTATCCAACACAGGGGCTCCATTTGTCCAGCATTTGGGTCACACCAAGAAGTGTCAGCAACAGCAGGATCTTCATTCTTGTTGAAGCTCCCGGTCAATCTTTCAGGGACCCACAAAGGATCTTGCCAGTCCTGAGGAAACACAGACCCTCTTGTCCATGCCAACATTGGATCTGGTCCATGCCATAAGCCAGTGATCACATTTTTCCATTTCACATAAGCTTTCAAAGTGCCCGCAAGACACCGATGTCGGTCAGCCGCAGAAAGGCCATCATTACCCAAAAATAAAAAAATTAAGAGTAAAAAGGGCTAAGGATATCTGTTCCCTGGGGGTTCTACCATGGCCTATTCCCCCTTTTTGTTTAATTATGCATTCCTTCAAAGTACAATGTGCTTGCTCAACAATACCTTGACCTTGGGGATTATAAGACAGGCCATGGCTCAACTGCACATCCATCTGTTCATAAAAAGATTTGAAAGATTTGGCAGTTTATGCTGGGCCATTAACAGTTTTTAAGTGTTGAGGCTTTCCCAAGCCCCGAGGCTATAGGCAGTGTTCAACAACATTGCACACATTTTCTCCACTCATAAGGGTAGCATGAATGACACCTGGGCAGGTAACCACAGAAACATGAATGTATTTTAGAGTCCCAAATCCAGATATGTGAGTTACATCTATTTGCCAAATCTTTAGGGGCAAGAGGCCTCTAGGATTAACCCCTACACTAGGGGGATGGTGAAAAGTGATACACTGTTGACATCCTAAAGCTATCTATCGAGCATCTGCTCAAGACAGATGAAACTTCT
The DNA here is from genome assembly GCF_011064425.1 of Rattus rattus. Lineage (NCBI taxonomy): Eukaryota > Metazoa > Chordata > Mammalia > Rodentia > Muridae > Rattus > Rattus rattus. Next base: position 41,719 of record NW_022651194.1, read on the forward strand.
GCTCTAAGGTCTTAGTAGGCACGTGAAATTGTTGATGAAATGTCGGGCGATCCAATGATGAGCTTAGAAGATGAACTCTGTTCAGGCACATCTATCCAAGATCATTTCACTCATTGAGAGGAACAGGCAAACCATTATGAGCTCTAATATGTTAGACAAAAAACTTGTGACCTCTTTTTCAGATCAATTCCTGAAGTTCCCTCAGCAGCTGGCAAACCGTGCTGCTAATTTTAATAGGGCCAGCTACTTCTAATATCTTAACTGCATTAACAAATATGATGAATCAGAGAGCAAATTAAAGGCAAAGGAACAATTTTTATACACTTCCTGCACAATCTTGAGTTCAATTTTTTGTGGAGAGATGGGTTGATATTGACAGAAAATTGGATCTTGATGGTTAATCCCATAAGCTCCAAAGCCATTTTTGGATCCATCTGTAAAAATGTTTGGCGCCCCCTGTATAGGAACACTGGAGATAACCTTAGAAAGATCACGGGATGTTCTTTAAAGAAGGATAGCAAAAGGAGTGTTTTTGGATAATGATTATCTATCTCCATAACTTTGTATGATATAGCCCAATCATCCATACAGTGCCAAGATTCATTGACCTGTTTAAATGCATATGATTTGCGTTTGGGGAAATACCAAAATTGTATGCACCGTTAGATCCCATTCAGGCTAATCGTGCAATCGTTGCAGGGATAATACTCTACTGATCTAGTTGCAGAAGCCTTGGATAAACACAAAGCAGAGGGCCTACTTGCCACAACAATCTTGTATGCATGTAGGTGGCTAGAATGCATAGCACAAATGTCTGCACCTCCTTCCATCGATGTAATATTGTACCTTGTAATAATATTTCAACCTTCTTTAAAGCTTCCCTTGCTTCATCAGTCAATTGTCTAGGAGAATCCAAGGCCGAATCCCCAACTAAAGTATTATACATTGGTTTTACTTCATAATTTGGTAATTTTAAATATCATCTGACCCAATTAATATCTCCTAGTAATTTTGGAAAATCATTAAGAGTCTTAAGATTATCTTTCTTCAATTCAACCTTTTGGGGGATAATGATATAAGGGCTTACTTTTGAACTTAAATAATTTAAAAGATTGCCCTTTGTACCTTTTCCAGGTCAACAATCAATCCTCTACCTTCTAGCAATTTAACTAAATTTCCATATGCTAAATCTAAAATCTCTTCATTCTTTGCAGTTAAAAGGATATCATCCTTAAAATGGGGTGCAGGAATCTTCTGTATTATTGGGGCAATGGCATTGCCCACAAAAAATTGACAAATAGAAGGGATATTGGGCATACCCTGTAATAAAACTACCATTCTATTCGTTGACCAGGCTCATGATGATTGCATGATGGAACAGTAAAAGCAAATCTTTCACTATCCCTCGGACAAAGAGGTATGGAGGAAAAGCAATCTTTTATATCAATTACTACAACAGGCCAACAGGCTGGCAGAGAGGATAAATGAGGAAGCCCGCATTGCACTGGGCCCATGATTTGCATCTGTTGATTAATAACTCGTAAATCGTGCAGCACTCTCTATTTCCCTGACTTCCTTTTAATCACAAATATTGGGGTATTCCAAGGTAATACTGATGGTTTTATATGCTTCATAGCCAGCTTTAGCTGTGGCAAGCTTTTCAGAAGAAAGGAGCCACTGATGAAACCCACACCGGCCTCTGTTTTCCAGGTAATGAACCATCCTCAGCAGGCCTTAGGAAAACCCGGGTCCTGATTCCTTTTCTCTGTTGGGCAAAGTTATAGGCTAGTCTTACCTCTGTAGGTATTTCCCTATTCCTTTACCGGGAAAATAGCTCATATGTTTCATAATCTTTTGTGAAGTTTCAGAATATTCAGTGGTGAATTTGAAACCCATATTTTTCAACAAATCTCTCCCCCAAAAGGAAATGGGCAAATTCAACATATAGGGTTGCATAAATCCTGAATGCCCTTCCTGATCTCTTCAATTCAGTTGTCTTGCACTCATATCAGGAGCTCTTGCATAACCAAGACCTTGTAATGTTTGAGGTGAGGCCTGTACTGGCCATCCAGAGGGTTAATCTTTCTTAGCTACAATACTTCTATTGGCCCCTGTATCCAACAGTCCTAGGATACTTTTACCATCTGCCCTTAGCTCCATTAATGGACGTTGGTTTAAACCCAAGGCTAAAAATGTAAGGTCGGGGCCTGTGGAACCAAAGTCATTCTCTCCCTTCTCTCTAGACTGGGCTGCAAATCTTTCATGAAGCCTAGGCAAAAGTAATAGTTGGGCTATTCTGTCCCCAGGGGAAATGGCAGTACTCCCTTTTGGTGATTCTACCATGATCTTGACAACCCCTGTATAATCTGGGTCAATAACTCCTGGATGGACATGTAGTCCTTTTAAATCTCTAGATGACCTCCCTATAAGGAACCCTACTGTGCCATGTTCAAGGGGTCCTTTAAAATCAGTTTCTATCAACTGTACCCCCATCCAAGGAGTTAGTACGAGTCTGGTGGTGGAGCAGAGGTCCAGTCCTGTGGAGCCCTTAGTGGCTCACCTTGTCCTCTCGGATGGCGAAGGGACGGCCATATCTCGTGATTGTGTTCTACATCCTGATTCTCGACTGGTCCATATATTTATGGGCCCTGGGATCGTGGACCCGGCTGTCGATATTTTCGATGTGCTCCACCTAAACCCGAGTTAAAAGGCTGCCCATTGATGTCTTTTACTGAGGGGCACTCATGAGCCCAATGGTTCCCCTTTTTGCACTTTGGGCACAGCCCTTGTTGCCTTGGGCGTTGGCCACTTCCTGTAGTGACTAGACTTCTCCTTTCTGGACATTGCCTTTTTAGGTGCCCCTGTTGATCACATTTAACACATGCTCCTGAACTTCCTAATTTCTCTGCATCATCTGCATAAAAGCTGCCACAAGTCCAGCATTAGTCAAAGGTCCCCCTATTTCTCTACAGATCTTCATCCAAGCTTCAAGTCGCTTATTCTTGTAAGGAGTGATAGTGGCTTGGCATTCCTTTGTGCACTGTTCATAGGACAACTGTTTAATCAAGGGCACAGCCATATCGAGTTCACCAAAGTCTCTCCCAGCTGCTTCACTAATAGGCTACAAAGTCAGAGAATGGCTCCATAAATCCTTGAAGGATCTTGATGAGGTTTCCACTCACCTCTCCCATATTCGGTAAGGATTTCCATGCCTTTGTTGCAACTTCATTAATCTGCTGGTAAACCTGTCCTGGATACCCTGTCTGAACATTGGCAAAGCGTCCTTGACCCAGCAGCATATCTCTATACCATGCAGCCTGGCTGGCCCTCCCCTCACCCCCCACTGCCAAGTTGGCGGCAGCATGTTCATTGGCAAACTCTATAAGAAAAGCTCTCCAGTCCAAATACTGTCCCAGACTAAGACTGGCCCGAGCAAGTTTAGTCCAATCACTAAGAGTCATGCAAAATCTGTGTAAGACCTCAACCTGAGCTATGGTAAATGAGGCCATAATGCCATATGTCCTACTGATTCTACCAGGGACTTGATCACCTTAAAGTCTAAAGACTCATGATACCTTTGTTTATTTGCATGCACATAAACAGGATAGGCCAGATGCAGTTCTCTGCAGACTGGCTTCCACACTTCTGGGCAGAATGTTGTACCCATTTGTCGAGCGCCAAATGTCTTGCCAGCAAGAACTACTCGTGGCAACAGGATTCTTCTTCGAACAAGCCTTTACTGTACAGCTCTCTTAAACAGGGACAGGGGGACCTCAAGAAGCAAGCGGGCTCGCCTTATATAGAGAGCAGCTGAGGCTATGCTAATTGTCCTTTAGGGATTGGCAGAGCATGAATTATCTCATTAACATGGTGCTGCTCCCTCATTAGCATATTACCAGCCAACTGGTGCCAGGTACAAACCCTGCACATGCTCAGTACTGTTGTTCACTACAGGAGGGCGCCCTGGACCCGAAAATCTACTTCCTCCCCTGGCAACACTGCAGGAGGAGGAGCCGAAATTCACCGGAAATTCTTTGCACCATTTTAGGCTTTTTTCGGTTTCTTTTCTGCTCATTCCTTAGAGACTCTTCTTCCGTGATTGGGTCATGCAGATAGGTTGTCACTATGTGGAAGCTAGCAGGCCAGGCAGGCATAGCCAAATAAGGACTTGCTTACTACAAGGAGCGCTCACCGTTGGGAGGGTGGAAGGCAGAAACTAGCGCCATCTTTGAGGCGTGGCAGGTCGCAGCTCCCTACACCCATCTTCCCCAGGGATAAAAAAAAATGGAATAGGATCACTGAATTAAGGAAAGCAATATTGGGAAGCATTGAACTTACATTGGATCAACCCTTCTGATACATCCCTGTTTTTAGAGATACTGCTCTATAAAATTGTGTCCTTTCTCACGTTTAGATTCCTCTCAGGCCAGGATTGGATAGCATGATTGATAGAGGATACACAATTGTATCTCAGCTAGATAATTCTGAGTGGTGAGGAGAGGGCATTATAGTGAAACACAGTGTCTCACATGTATGTTAAACCTGCTAGTCAAAGTCAAGTTGATCAATTTAACACTTAATCTTTTGGCCTAAGTAGCAAAGAAGATGGAAATGATGGAATGAATAATCAAGAGAAATATTTATCTGTAGAACATGCATGTCAACATCATGTTATTAAGGAAAATAAAACTTCATGTTAGATTCTGTGATCTCAGTAGACTTTTTTTATTAACTTCTATCTCTTAGAAAGTACAACTCTTAAGGCAGAAACAATATAAAATAAAATAGTCCCATAAATTATGTGCTAAAAAGCGAAAGAACATTATTTATTGGTGAAGGGGGTTAAATCCTGATTACATCACCTGGAAATCTGTTACAGAGTATGTCACAACAAAATCGGGAATATAAAAATAATTAATGCTAACTAAATAAAATTGAAATGTTTTTAATATATCTAGAATACAAAAATATTATCAGAAGAAAGCTAGATAATAATATTTTGTAATCAGAAAAAGCAGAAAGCCAGCTATGCCTGTGTTTGCAGAAGGTCTGGTATCTCATTGATTTCTGGGTTTGCTAGGTTAAACAAATACCTGAAATTCAAATGCTCTGACTAGATGTTCCCTGGTCAACTAGTTATTCTATTGCAGGCCAGAATAAGTCTCCAGAGCTCTGTTTCCTTTTCTACAAAATAACATTTTTCCTACTTGCCTCTTATTTCTCTTGCTGAGTGGAGAAAGTGATATCTTTATGACCCTAGGAAGCAGTGTGGGATTTAAAATTGCTAAGTAACAAGAGACATAAACAATGGTTGGTATGCACTCACCACCTTCTAATTTATTTCCTTTCCATCTGATTGCAGATAGAAAATGAAATGTTACTGTTTATTTAAAGGAACAATATATTTATAGCTCAAATTTACCAAGGTAGATATGAGTCTGTTTAACATAAATTTCTCAGGGTTGAACTTCAAGTCCACCTCTGATTTCAAGGGTGGAAGCATAAATTGTGTGAACGTTTCAAGATATTTTCCTAAATTTATATATTTTGAAGCTTCTGTTGAAGCATTATAGATGTGCTGAGCCAAAAATACTCCAAAAGGAAAGTTTGGTGATTTTGTCTCTCCTAGCATCTCATCCTGAAACAGGCAACATTCTACATTCTAGAATATCAAGACCTTTCATAAGAAAACACTTTCTTGTAGTTGTGAATTCAGGAGGGAGGAAAATTAAAACAACCTCTGATCATGCAGCATAAAAATTTAGCATGAGATACAAAAGAGACTTAAAAATGAGTCAAGCATCTCTGATACACAGTAAAGAAGTGGTCCCTGGCAGGGTCAAGCAAATAACATGAAGGTTATTTTGTTGAGCAAGAGTTACTATCCTGGAGTCCTCAGATGTTCATATGTGCTTGAAAATCTGTCACAGAAAACTATTGATATCATAATCTTATCCAGAGAGACCATACAAAAAGTATATTATTCCTTCTGCAGTACTTGGTTGAAATTAATTCACATCACACATTTGTATGTGAGGCTGAAATTAATGTTCTACATAGATGAAAGGATTATCTCAATCCTTGCCCTACTAATTTGTTTTGTTTTGTTTTTTTAATTTGGAAAATGGCTGAGTATTCTTCAGTTCCTCACCTGAACTGAAGTGACGGTTCCTCAGACTGTATACATAAAGGGCATCTTGAGTTAGAAAGTTGACATTTTTAGTCATGTATCTCCCTCATGGATCTGTTTGGGCCTGAATAAGCATTCATAGACTTATTTCAGTTAAGGGAATCATGTAGTATCCAAAACATTACAGGAACCGTCTGCTGTAATGAATTTTTGAATTTAGTCTGTGTCCCAGAGGTATAAGTAAATGGTGCAATTTGAAGTGATTAGATATGTAAAAGAGGCATGCAATTCAAAGGAGGCCATGGTATCTTTGAACAAGTGTGCTTCTCCAAAACGTAGCACAATTTACTGTGGAGTGACCTAGACACACACACACACACACACACACACACACACACACACACACACACACAAACAACCCACAAATAATTGACTTCCCCTGTACTGTATGTGGCATGCTGGATTTATCCAAGTTATGAAATATATACTCCACAAGTAAGTTAAACCCAATGTCAAAAAAATAATTCAGAATTCCTCCTCTCTCTTGAGAAATTATTCTGTGCATGAGCAATGCTTACATTTTAAAGTTTAAGAGGGATGACTTGAAAACAGTAACTACTGAATCCCACTTTGAAAACAGCCTTTCAGAGATGTGTAGTGATTCAATTTTGATTTTATGGAACTGTAGTTGCTCAGGTCTCATGATTGTAGTATTGAACCAGGTCATTACTAGTCATAACTGTGTAGGACTGTGAGAGCTTGGATAATTCTTCAAGTTGAAAAACCTAAGAAACCGTATTGGCAACAGCTTAATTCAAAATGGAGAAACTTGTGCTTGGGTAAGGTCCTGTACCTAAGACTGAGCAGCTGGTTCAAAGCCAAGGACAAACATTGCATGTAAACAAGGACTAGTGGATGCGGAACCTGTTACTAAAATGAAGAAAGCTAAGGGCTTCAGGAAATATGCATGAGGAAGACTTTGAATGGTAGAAATTACATGCTAAAAATTTAGTGGTACACATTGAGAGGATGAATTTAGAAATGTTTATTTCCTTAGGATTGTAAACATTTGAGCAAAGTAAATGCTGTAGCCTAGGTAGGAAAGGGAAGTGAGTTTCCATTCAAACATTGGAATTCCCTTCATACCGAACATGAATAAGGGAAGGTTTCAAAGAAATGCTGAAGCACATCAAGAGCTTCTTTGCATCCAGGAGGAATCTCAGAGGATTAATTTGTTCTTTTTATGAGGAATTTTCAAGTTTATTATTGGAAATCAGTCAAGAGAATTTCAAAGTCTAGACACCAAATTTTGTACAAGTCTCATATTAGCTTTGAAGATTGTGACCTGTAAAGGGCCCAAAAAGATATAGCTAGATTAACCTTTTAAAATGTATTACAAATGGTGACTGACTGCCTTTCCACTTTGTTAACACAGGGTATGACTGTGGTGCTAAACCTTCAGCCAGAGAGCATTCTGCTTAGCTTAATTGTGGTGTTTTGTTTTTGGTTTAGGTTGAGTTTGGTTTCAATTATTAGTATTGTTGGTTTGCTGGAAATTTTGTTATTCATTTTTTTTTTTTTTTTTTTTTGAGCTGGGGATTGAACCCAGGGCCTTATGCTTCCTAGGGCAAGCGCTCTACCACTGAGCTAAATCCCCAACCCCTTGTTATTCATTCTTTATTAACATTTATTCTTTTGGTGAATTTGCATTTCTGTTAATTTCATGCACGTTACATTATGATTGTATCATTTAAGCCCTTTTTGAAAAAAATTAATATATATTTTTCAGAATAAAATGTGTTTTTCAACTCATAAGAAACATGTTTTTTCATGTGTAGTGTTGCATCCTGTAATCCCAGAAACCATATGCAGAGATAGATCACTGAAATTTTCAGGGGCCTTGGGATTCAAAATTTTCCACAATGGTGTGAGGATGCTGTTTGAAAAATCAGATGAAGAGTTTTAGCATAGTTGTTCCTCAGTGTAACAATATTAATGTAGATGAAAGAGCTTATGATGAATTCAGCTCTCTTCACAAACTGGTTAATTGTCAAGAAAATCCCAAAGAGTTGTGAGTTGATTCTAGGCAGATTCACAGAAAAATCATATATGATATGCCAATTTTCAGAGCCCTCCTTCAAAGATTGTCTATGGAAAAAGTTGCTTGCAAAACCCTGTCCTAAAATATTTATTCCATTCACACTTTTATATTTTGCTTTGATTTCTCGCAATGAAATTTATTAATCATGGAACTGCAGGTCTCTTCTCTGGTCTCCAGTGAGAAGGATTCATTCCTAAAAAAGATGTATCTGCAGATGACTAAAAAATAAAAATAAAGAATAGATCTTGATTAAAGTTTGGGATTAAAGATGTAACACCCTACCACAAAGATCAGATTAGAAGTTGATTTGATTACATATATATATATGTGTGTGTGTGTGTGTGTGTGTGTGTGTGTGTGTGCTTTTGTGTGTGTGTGTGTGTGTGTGTGTGTGTGTGTGTGTGGAAAATCAGGGCTTGTATGTTTGGTATTTTAAGAAAGCTAACCTGCTTGAAGATTATTGAAGTTTATTTTTAATGTGTGTGTGTGTGTGTGTGTGAAATCAGGCTTGTATGTTTGGTATTTTAAGAAAGCTAACCTGCTTGAAGATTATTGAAGTTTATTTTTAATGTCGTCTTGAATATGTTCACATGGATATTATTGAAAATATGTGTGTATCGGTGTAAATTATTCTGTAATACTCAGTCTTCCTCTCCTTCTGTCAGTCATCTGTAATTCTTTCTCCCTCTCTCTGTAACTTTATGTTTATCTCATTTTCCCCCTTCCTCACTCTCTCTCATTTGTTCTCTGACAATTGTTGGATAATACCAGATTCAAAATAGAATTTTAATGTATACAATCCTTTTGTCTACTTTATGGAATCGTCTAAGAAACTTTCAATGCTTTTAAAATGTATAATCAAAATTTTAAACTGAATTCATATGGTCCTACTATATTTTAGGAGGGAGATATTAAATTCCCAACTCTACTTCATTGTTCAGTATAGTGCTGTTTAAATTGTGCATATTGGGGTGGTTTAATATTGGTATATCTAATACATTCAGTAAATCCTTAATGGTTTAAAAATATTCCACTTTTGGAACTGTAAATATAAAAGTTGTTTTCTCCACGGCTGCTCTGTTGTCTTTAATTTTGTTTATTCAACCCTTTCTTTAAATAACTTGGACAGAGGTTATGACAATATTGCTAATACTTTCAATGAATGAGCTCTTCATTCATTCATTATATTGTTGTCCTCATTTTATTGATTTTAGCCATGATAAGTTCGATATACATGTTATACCTCTTCCACAAGGCTCAAAGGCCACCCTGAAACAAGGTGCAAAGAGACTGTAGGTGCACAAAATGTGGGGGTGATCATAGAGAAATCGTGTCTTCTGGATACGCAGAGTGATGACCTCATGACACATAGCAGCTGTGGTTCCCTGCAAAGCTTCATGCCAGTCAACAGTCCAGAATGCAGTGTAAATGCCTGAAAGCTGTTACTCCTAACTGACACACTGTGGACAGTTAGTGTCTTCTTGTGGAGGGTTGAACGATTTTTGTAAGGGGTCATCATGGGGTTATTAAACAGTATTTTATGTAGAAGATATACAAAGGTAGGATTCAAAGAAATATAGTGATGTATGTACAATAAATGGGAAAATTATCATTAAAATATATTGGTGGAAATTCTCAAAAAATAAAACAATTATAGTATATTCCTCAATATTATGTACATAAAGAATGTTATATTATATAGTGATGTTTCATAAATTGACTTTAGTGAATTCTGTTAGTTACAACAGATCTGCCAATTCTGTGAGTTTAGAGAGAGCCCATTATCTGATTTGGCGTTAGTAAATGTAAAGTGGCTATTTTCAAATATAGTAAGCGTTTTTTCCATGTACACTTCAACAATGGACTTCAATAAATCATAATGAAAAACTAAAATACTGTATATCCAGAAGAAATAATTAATTGGGTACATATCTAAACAAAATATTCACAAGAGGAAACTTAAATGACCAAGAATCTAATGCAAAATATATATCATCCTTATACATTACAGAAATGCAAATTGAAATTATCCTTATTTTTTCATCTCTTTCAGAAATCTTAGTTTAATAACACATGAGCCAACTTATCTTTACTGTGTTATGGATAGAGGAGAACATTGCCATTCACCCGGTGGGAACACAAACTTCTACAGCAAATTTACAAATCAGTATGATGTTTCTTCATGAATGTAGAAATGGATACACCTAAAGATATAACTCTGTCAGGAACAGGAATGTCAAATGTGAATAGACAAGGATGAGGGGGTGACAATGCAGGGAATATAGAGATGTACAGCTAAAATTGAGTGAAATTTCAGTCATAGAATGGAAACCTAATGGAGTAGAAACACTGTTTTTAAATTTTTATCAATGTTAATAAAGATTTATTGTAGACACAAGGACAGAGATAAAATATTGATTGGGTTTATCTATGTAAATTTTCAATAATAAGTACATATCAAAAAGTATGGATTTCAGATTTCAGTAAACCTGTAGTACACATAGTAATTGTATAGGCCTTAAGGAGTGAGAAGTGAATGTCTCTGTTGGAAACATAAATGTATTATATTAGAAACATTATATGTTTACAATAATCTATTTATTTGTTTACATTTCAAATGTCATTTCCCAAATTTGTATTTCTTCCTTGAATCACCCAAGCCATTCTGATCCTCTTTCTTTCTAACATGGTGCTTCCCCATCTACAGGCACACTTCCACTTTCGTCCTCTACCATCCTCCTTCTCGGGGATATGACATCTCCACAGGACCAATTGACTCCCTTCCCAGAGATGGAAGATGAGGGAGTTGTCTTCCCCATATTCTCTACGATCTATGTAGTAGAAGCCATGGACTGGCCCAAACATACACTCTATTTGTGGTAAATTTCCTGAGCCTCTGAAGGGTAAACTTAATTTATAGTGTTGTTCTTCATATTGGGCTCCAATACCCTTCAGACCCTACAGTTCGTCCCCTAAACATTCTTTTCTGGCTCTCAGTTTCTGTCAAATGGTTAAGTGTATGTGAATCTGTCACTGTCAGGTGATGGCAGAACCCCTCAGAGGACAGACATATTAGGGTCTTATCTGCAAGCACATCTTGATATCAGGCATAGACATAGGATTTGGAGTCTGTGGATGAAGTTGTACTTCTGCTCAGGTGGTCTCTGAATTGCCTTTCCTTCAGTCTCTGCTCCTTTTTGTCTTTGCAGTTTTTTAGACTTTGGACATTTATAGGTTAAAGATTTTGAACTGTGTGGCCATCACCTGATCTTCACAGGTGGGCATATCTAGCTACAGGAGGCAAACTCATGTGGTCCTATCTCCTAGCTGCTTAGTATTTCAACTACCATCTTCCCAGTAAATTTATGGGACCCTCTTGCATGCCTGGCATCTGTGACTTTCCTGGGGATACCCAAGTTCACCACCCACCACTGATGCTTATTGTTATTTATTCCAATTTTCCTCTAGATTTCTCTCTTTTCTCTTTATATTGTTTCTACTCCCCCCATTTTGTCCATCCTTCTCTACTTCTAGCAAGATCCCTCCATCCCTCTGTCTTCCATTATCATTTTGTTTGGCCTACTAACATTTTACCCTCCATGTGATAAATGATTTGTGTATTGGGTATCTTTGGGTTTAACATCCACTTCTCACTAAGAACATCCCATGTTATGTCCTTTTCAATCTCTTTTACTTCACTAATTTCTAGGTCCATCACTTTGCCTACAAAGTACTTGGTTTCCTCATTTTTAATACTGAGTAGTATTTCTTTGTTTAAATATAGCACACTTTTTGCATTTATTCCTCAGATGAGTTGACGTATATCACGATTGTTTCCAGCATTTGAATAATATAAGTAAGGATGCCATGAACTTGTTCAACCACATGCCACTATTACATGTGGATCATGTTTGTGTATTTGTGTTGAAGTGAGTGGTAAAGCCGGGTCTTCAGGCAATGCTATTTGCAATATTCCATGAACCTCCACATTGGTATCCAAAGTGGCTATAGAGATACCAGTCCAACCAGCAGTGGAGGAGTGTTCCACTTTCTCTGCCTCCTAGCCTACTCTGCTACTGCATTAGTTTTTTGTCTTAGTCACACTGATTGGTGTAATGTAGACTCTTAAGTTCATTTAAATTTGCATTTTTCTGATTACTAAGGATGCTGAACATTTCTTGTATTTGAGTTGAAGTGAGTGGTAAAGCCGGGTCTCAGCTATTGTTTCTCAGCTATTGAGATACCTCTGTTCAGAATTCCTGGTTTAGCTCTCTAATCCAGTTTAAGAGTTGGGTCATTTGGTTCTGTGGGAGTTTACCTTTCTGAATTATTTCTATATTTTTTATTATGGCACTCTACCTGATATAGGGTTGTTTAAAGACTTTTCCAAATGTGTAGATTTCTGTTTTGTCCTATTGACAGTGTACTTTGCTCTAAAGAAAGATTTCAGATTGATAAGATTTCATATATTGACTGGTGATCTTAGAGCCTGAACCTTTGGTATTTTGTTCTGTAAATTTCCTCCTGTGCAAATGTGATTTAGGCACATTGTGACAATTTCCCTTCTGTTGGTTTCTGCATATATGGATTTATATATTTTCCTTGATGCATTTGGACTTGAACATTTAAGAAAGAGATAGAAATGGATCAAATGGCACTCAGCTATATCCAGACCAACATTTAGGGTATCATCATTTTTTAAATTGATTTCTGCTATGTACAACATACTTAGTCATCAGGTAAATGCAAATCAAAACAACCCTGAGATTCCACCTTACATCAGTGAGAATGGCTAAGATTAAAAATTCAGGTGATAGCAGATGCTGGAGAGGAAGTGTAGAAAGAGGAACATTCCTCCATTATTGTTGGGATTGCAAACTGCACAACCTCTCTGAAAATCTGGTCCTGAGTTTCCTCAAAATTGTACATTGCCCTGCCTGACGAACCATACCTCCCCTGTGCATATACCCAAAATATTTTCCAACATACAACAAACACACATATTACACTATGTTCATATCAGCCTTTTTCATAATATTCAGAAGCTGAAAGAACCCAGATGCACTTCACCAGAGGAATGAATATAGAAGAGACATATATTTACACAAAGTACTACTACTCAGCAATTAAAAACAATGAGTGCATGAAATTCCAAATGGATGGACCTAGAAAATATCATCCTGAATGATGTTTCCCAATCACAGACAAACACACAAAATAAGCTCTCATTGATAGGTTGATATTAGCCCAAATGCCTAAATTACATAACATACAATGCATAGACCACATGAAACTCAAAGAGGAGTGCCAAATAGCAGATGATTCACTCCTTCCTTAAAAGGGTTACTAAAATATCAATTATAGGTGTAGGGAGGCATTGTTTTTATGACACTGAAGGAAAGGCCATTCAGAGTTGCTGGACATGTGGCACACACATACACACACAAACACACACACACACACACACACACACATATATATATATATATATATATATATATATATATATATATATATATATAAAAACTTGATAAAATTGATGAAGCTAAGAAGTGCATGGTGGCAGGAAGTGTATATAGATCCCACCTGAGAGAGACAGCAAGAGCAAGTGAAACACAGAGACAAATTCCAGCAGCAAATCACTAAACTAAGCATAGGACCCCTTTTGGAGGAATTAAATTAAATTAAAGGAAGGACTGAAGGAGCTGAAAGAACTTGCAACCTCAAAAGAAAAAACTGCCAGCCAACCAGATCATCCAGGTACTAAACCACACCCAAAGTCTATACATAATCTGACCCTGGGCTCCAACTCCATATATAGCAGTGAATAGCCTTGTTGGGGCACCATTGTGAAGCCCTTGGTCCTACTAAGTTTGGACGCTTCATGTAGGGGAAAGTACAGAGGGGTGCTTTAAGGAAGGGAATGGATGTGGAGGGGACAACTACATTATAAAAGGGTAGGGGGAGAGGTTCGGGCTGATGGACTGGAACCACAGAAAAGGAATAAAATTTGAAATGTAAATAGTAAATATCCAATTTAATAAAAATGGAAAAATGTGTAATCTTACAGTGTCTAAAATCTTACTCTTAAATAAATATAGCTTTTGAGATTTTAAAACATTTATTTCCTATGGATATTAATATTGTGTATGTACATGGAATAAAAGTGTTCAGCTCTATATTAGCTAGTTATATGGAGCCTGAGAACTGAACTCAAATATTCTAGAAATAACTTTCAGAATAATTTAAAAAAGTTTTTGAATTATTTCTACATTTATCTGACACTTCTTTATTGACTATGTCCAATGCTGATAAAAAGAAAATAAAAGTACTTATTCTTTTTACAAACATTGTTAAACATATTCAGGCACTGACTCTATATGAATTAGGGTGAATATTACAAGGTATTATTAATGCACTGCCTTCTTATAAAAGTAAATTCTGTAGCTATTTATTTATTGGTCTTTGAGTTTTTTATTATATGACATATCAAAATATATTTGCATGCCAGGATCCTTACTTATAAAATATTAATTTAATTGACTGCAATATGGCCCATATAATGGATAATGGGAGAAAATAAGGATTGTTGAAAAGTGTACAGTCTGCTCTTTGTTAAGCTTGGTATGTATCAAAATCAGAAAGGTATAGTGACTGATATTGATATGTAAAAATGAAGTAATTACATATGGTGTCCTATGCTGTGAAAATGAAAGCAAGCTCAATATTTAAGATTTTTATTTTTAAAGGAAAGAAAGTTATGTTAGATTACTTTTAATGGATATTGTTCTGCGGAGATAATTAGTCCTTAGTAAAGAATGCCCACAAATAAGATACACTTCTATGCTTATTATTTTTAATTAATAATACCTGGAGGAGGCAAATGCTCTTTGAATTTTTATCCAATATTCCCCTGTTTAGAGATTGGATATGTCAGAGATGAAAAGTGTTATTTCGGTTCCTTATTGAATTTTATTTAATTTAATGAATGCTTTCAAAAAGAAATATTAAAGAATATAGCCATACCTGAACAGATTTTTGTCACAGGTTTTTGTTAGTGTTCTCACTCTGTGTAATTTAACTATAGGGTCAAGCAATATTGTTAGTATATATGATTCATTCATCACATTAAATCCTCCACTAACCATCAGCATGTTCAAATTGACAACATCCATATTGAAACTTGTCCCAACTTTTAACTTTATTTCCTTTTCTGCCCTATTACAATTTGATGCCATTATTTTTGTATTTACCATGGATGTAAATAAACCTGCTTTTGTAGTCCACTCAGAATCACTTGAAAATATTCTTCAACATCTTTCACTCAATATGAATTTCAGGTCTTTTACACTTTTTGTTGATATTGCATGAAGCACTTCCCTGCATGAGGTCTTCTACAAGCTCTGCTTTCTCTTCCAGAAGAGTTCTTCCTATGCTTCCTGTCACATGTTTTTCTTGTCTAAAGTTTCAATGGAACAAACCGGTGGTAGTTAATTTATTGGGGGAAAAATAGATCATTTTATTATCTCATATAAAGAGCAATTATAAAATGGTTGATGTTGAAAAGAGTACTGAAAACACGGAAGGGGTAGTGATCACATTTGTGAGAGAGAAATAATAATCACCTGTTTGAGAGCAATGTTATTAAAGATAAAATATGATGGATCGTGATTAATTTTCATGATAGCACATGAGGATCTGTTATAGACTTAAATATACTGAGAGGATTTGAGGGAGAATGCACCGCAGGGTGGAAAGTGACTGAAGATTTGAACATGCAGACAAATTATGATGTTGTGCATTTAAGTAACAAAGACAAGATGAAGAAACAATTAGACAGATTAATGAAAAGGAAGTTAAGTATTTCATGTCTGTTATCTACCTGTGTGGAAGTGTCAAATAGACATTTTATTTTAAAGAATATTGCTGATAAATCTCTCTGTAGGTATTAAAATATGAACACAATTCACCCTTAAAATTTTCCTCCATATTAGAAGATATTTTTATCTTTCAATACTAATTATTTCATGATTGATTATTCTGAGTATGTGATATTTGTCTACTTATCATCTGTTATCTTTCATCAATCTAACTATGCATGTATATATGTATGTATGCATGCATCCATCTATCTATCTATCTATCTATCTATCTATCTATCTATCTATCTATCTGATCTATCAGATATAGCCGTCCTTTGATATATTTTTATCTCGCATAGATCTAGTAGTATCCTGAAATCATGTAACATGCTGGAAAAGCTAATTAGTTATGTCTCATGCTAACACATATATACAGTCACATAACTAAAGTAAATATTTGTGTTTTTATGAAAGAGATGAGAAATTTGATAGTATAGAAATTATTTACCTATATTGCATCTATTTTCTGAATTGTAACTTTAAAATGAATCAAAATTTATAAAGCATCTTTTAAAATTCTTTACTACTAATGTATGTATGAGATAAGTTTCAAAAAATTAGAAAATAGACTGCATTTGTATGTTACATATATATACATATGTACACTAACAAATATATATATAACAGTGGCCACATACACATATAGATACATATATACATATACACATATATAAACATATATACAACATATAAACATATGTCCTTATATACACATACACATATGGAAATATATACACATACATACATAAATATATACACATACATACATACATACATACATACATATATACATACATACATGCTTTTACAAAACAAAATCCTTGCTTTTAAAAGAATTTGCCTAGGCATGATGTATATGGTTTAGCCAAATAAGAGAAAAATGATGTTATTGCTAAATGGCTCTGTCTGAGTACTCATTTCTGCTTGTTTAACATGATGATGGTTCTACCAATCTGACTTCTATGTACTTGGGGATTGATATGATGTCCTTTGCTTCTCTAACTCACTCATACACTTTCTCCAAAAATAAGCGATTGCTTATCCCTACAACTAGATGGAATGTGCCTTTAGACAAACAGAATAGGAAAATTAACAAAGGAGCTTCATGTCTTTCAAATATTGTTTTATAAACTTCCTTGAAATCATAGTTTTGATAATTATCATCTTGACGAAAGGCACCATCAGGCTTACACATTCAAAAAACCTTGTTATCACATTTTTTAACTAACTTATTTTATTTCATACAAGAGTAAGAATAAGTAACTGCTATTGAGGTGGTTTTAAGAGTTTGAAGTACCATTACAGCTCATAAGTTGTAAGTGTTTTTAAAGGTTTTATATTAGAAACATAGTCAAAGGATCTACACTATCTTGATTTTTCTCCTCGGATCACATACTGGATTACCCATTTCAACATTAGCAGCAATAGCTGTAAATGATTGGAATAGTCTCTAATCCTCTGAGGAGATAATGATGTACAGGATTATGCAATTACAGTAATGTATTTGTAGCAGCAGCAAACGTTTCAAACATCTTATATTTTTCCAAGGGAAATCTGGCTATACAGACAGACAAACAAATAAAGCAGCAGGAACAATGTTTGTGCATCCTGAGACTCTGCTGATCTTCAATCCCCTGAGAGAAGCACAGCATAGAACTACACTCTGTCCTGGCTACTGACAGAAGCCTGGCTGTTCTACTAGGCTGTGCCACTGCTGCTGTTTCCTGTTTGTTATGAAAACCTTACAGAACTGAACTACTAGTATAGTCATGAAATGTTTGTTAATGGAACACGCTGCCTATTCCAACTTGTCAACTGAAATTCTGCTTTCTAGACAACACAGATGGGAGTTGCTCCAATGAACCTTTCTAAACAGGGCCATCACCGCCACCCCCCAAAGCCCTCCATCCTTTCTTTTACCTCTGGTTCCTGTAGGGCTACAGGGAGGTTAGAGCTTTTAAGAGTCATCAACAAATATTGATATTTGGAAAACAAAGTTTTAGCTTGAAGTGTTATCAGCTGTGGGCTCTCCTTGGGGTGAAATATTACTCAGGCACTTGATGTATGCTGCATGGAAGGACCCTGGGGATGCCAAGTTAACAGCAAACAGACAGGTATTTTCTGGTTCTGCATATATCAGTGAATATAAAGTTTTTATCAACACTGGTAGGAAGCAGGAGGTTTGGGGGAGAGAGAAGGAAGATGGACACTTTGTGTAAAATGCATGGCATCTCAGCTCCATAAATTCAAAGAGATCTGGATAAGAGAGGGAGTGAGAGACACACACCAGAGATGCTGAGCACTATACCAAAAATGGTAAAGTGATAAATTTTATGCTGCATATATTTTGATACTGAACCAAAAAACAAAACAAAAACAAATAATGAACCAACAATGAGTATGTTTAAAAATCTGACTGGACGAACTTTGGATGAGGCACTCAATGTTCAACACTAAATAAATAATCTAAAATAAGTGATGACTCACTCATGGACCTGGCCAACAAGTAATCTTGGCAATAGTATTTTCAGACAGCATTGAATTCCACGGCAAGTGTTCATTGCACAATATATGGAAAATATTCCCATACTTTTTTTTTTTTTATTCAGTGGAGCCATTAGCTCTGAGTACATGTGTTCAGGCATTTGTGTGAACATTCAGCTTCCCGAGGTCCATGGCTCACTGACCATTGTTTTCCTGCTGTAGGACAGCACTGACAGCAGTGAATCATAATAAGCTGTTGTCCAATGAATGAAGAAGGAAGTGAGGGACTAAATACCAATCAAAGAGTACACATGGAGGCATCCATGGCTTCAGCCACATATATAGAAGAGGATGGCAATGTCCAGCATCAGTAGGAGGAAAGACCTTGGTCCTATGAAGTCTGGTTTCCCTAATGTAGGGAATGCCAGAGTATTGAGGTGTGAGTGGGCATGAAGGATTGGTAACAAACTCACAGAAGCACGGGGAGGGTCGATGGGAGAAAGGGGAACCAGGAAAGCGTATAACATTTGAAATGTAAATACATAAAATATCCAATTAAAAACGAAGGAAATGAGTGAGAAAGGAGTCTTACCTCAGGGAAATGAGAGAGCTACTAGATGCTGGTACAAGTTATAAGATTCAAGCATTTTTGTTATGTATGAAAGGCAAAGGTCAGCAGACTATAGTATTTCATGTTTTTAAGGAAAGCAAGTGAAAAATAGTTCCATTTTCTTGTATTAACATACAGAATATTGGAAGATAAATAGACATCTACTGATTTCATTGGTTAAAGCATCATTGACATATCCATCCAAAAAGCTTAAACCAATGTCAGAAAGGAATTTTCATGGGAAAAGGCAGCAATAGAGTGCACTGTGTCAGTGTTGGGATACAAGTATCGCCAATGTATTTTCAGTCACATACATTCATTTACACTGTGAAAATATAAAATTAATATAATGCCTTACATGAAGCAGTACTGTTTGTGGATATGACTGTCACCCTTAAGAAAATATTAGGAGATGAATCCATTTAAAAATATTTTAAGAGTGCTGTCTAATAGTTCTGGAATACATCATCTAAAGACTTACTGTCTTGGATAGAATACTGACTCTCCATCATGTAATTGCAAATAAATAAATAAATAAATAAATAAATAAATAAATAAGATTGTCAAGTGACAAGTGCCTCTGACAAAACACTCACTATAAAATATACATTCAAAAGAATATTATAAATATTCTAGATCTTCTAATAGGACATAGGGATGATCATTTTAGAATGGGTTCATATTGCCATACAATATGTTTTTTTTTCGGAGCTGAGGATTGAACCCAGGGCCTTGTGCTTCCTAGGCAAGCGCCCTACCACTGAGCTAAATCCCCAACCCCAATACTTTTTTTTTTTTTTTTTTAAATTTAAAGATCACACGAGTGAAGATTTTTTTGGTCAAAATTTTTTCCAGCTAGTATGCATTAATCTTGTACCTGACTTACCGCTTTAATTCTAATTAACTCATTTTTATAACAACCTTTCAGATGCCAAATTTTTGTCCGCTCTATGATAGCAACAACCATTTGTGTGCAGGTGTCTTTGTCAAATATGTAGAGCCAGAATAACTCTGATGTGCTGTGGTCAATGGAGTTGCTACAATAGCTAATGTTTACAGGACATATTTTGATATTAAGTACAGGAGTAAAGGAAACACTGTAGTACATATATTTTTGGAAAATTTATTTGTAAATATTTTGAGATCAAAATGCAAAAGCATGTTATTTCACAAAATGAGAATACCCGATTGCTAAAATGCCAGAAAATATAAGATACTTATTCTGAATTGCAAGGGAATTCAAAATTAACAAAAGTAATTTGATGGGACGGCTATGGTATATGCAATATTTCTATGTCACAGAATTATTCCTTTGCATTAGTACTCCTTGGTACTTTAAAAACCAAAATAAGCAAACAGCATTTTATTTATAGTAAGACAGCTTAAAAAGAACCCAAAAGCTATCCTTTTAAATTCTTTAAAAATTATATACCATTAGATAAATATCTCCTTCAATAACAGTAGAATGACTTTTTTCTAAAGTACTTTTGCTAATTTGAGACATTCAAAAATGAATTTTGCTTTCTTTTTCCAAAAGCCAATACCAATGTACATGAAGAAAGGTCATCAGTAGTGAGAAAGATAATTGCTGCAGTTCTTCAGTAATCATTTCCTTTGGGTAAGTGGAATTTTATCCACTGTGTTTCAGAATTAATCTAAATATTGTCATCTACTATCCATCAGTAGATATAGAAGAAACCATGAATTAAATAAGTGAAATACACTGCTACAGTACAATCCCATTAAAGTACAACAAAATCTGCCAGCTACAGGAACATTTCCAAGCGATTCAAATTGACATATTTTTTATTTCTTTTTTTGGAGCTGGGGACAGAACCCAGGGTCTTGTGCATGCTAGGCAATCGCTCTGCCACTAAGCTAAATCCGTAACCCTCCAATTGACATTCTACCACAATTTATTTTTAGATTAACCACAGTATACAAAATACTCCCATACTTACAGTGATATCTTCAGAGTTAAGTTCACATTAAATTCAAACTTTCTCTCTAGATATAGAGTCTTATTTATTAATCTATTATTCATTTGGAAGGAATAAAAGAGAATATGGATTGTGTTGGGTAGCAGGCCACACTGAAGCATCAACCCCTTTATGGTAATCTAATAGATATGAATTTTATTTCTTCTAAGAATGTTTAAACAGATTCTCCTTTTAGTATTCCCAGTCTCTTGATTTCTTTTTGGATATCACAGATCCCATAATGGTTGGGTTAAAAAATGTTCACTACGACATGATAATAAACTTCGTCTTAGAAATTCTCTGTTGGTTGCTATCTCTGAATAAGGAAGTTTGAATCAGATAAAGTAACTTGACTACACAGAGATGTCATACTTCTCTAATTAGCATTTGCACAATTTGCCCATAATACTGTGTCTTAGCCAGAGTTTCCATTACTTCTATGAAATACCATGAACAAGGAGAAAAAAAACAAGTTGGGGGAAAAGTGTTTTGGCTAGTTTAATTTTATCTTTTAAAATTTTATTTAATATATTTTTACAGTCCAGATTTCATCCCTCTCCCAGACCATAATCTGAATGTTCTACATCCCATACCTACTCCCCACATGCCCATCTGAGTGAAGCTGTCTCCCACTCCACCCCCAGTCTACCAGACCTCTCCACTCCCTGGGAACTCAAGTCTCTTGAGGGTTAAGTGCATCTTCTCTGGTCGTGTCAGGACTGAGCACTCCAGCATTAGAGGCCCTACATTAGCTGGTGCATGCTGTTGGCATTGGTACTCAGTGTCTGTGAAGAAACACTGAGGTCCAGGTACTTAACACTGCTTTTCTTTTACAGGTTGCTCCCTCTCAGCTTTCTCCAGCTTTTCCCCAATTCAACCACAGGGGTTGGCAGCTTCTGTCAATTGGCTTAGTGTAAGTGTCTGGGTCTTACTCTTTCAGCTGCTTGTCGGGTCTTTTGTTAGGCATTCCGTATCAAGTCTGTTGTGTGAAGATGACAAAGCATGAGTAAGACTATCAGGAATTGGAAACCTCTACTTAATATGGTTCCCAGATATGGCGTGTCACTGGGATTCCTTTTCCTTAGGCTCTTCTCTGGTTTTGTCCCTGAAGTTCTTTCAGACAGGAACAAAAATGGGTCAGAGTTTTAATATCTTGTTTTATATATAGTTATGTAACAACTAGACAGATGCCCAAGGACAACTATATAGATAACAGGCATATATATATAACTTATAATATATATATAACAGGCATATATATAACTGTATATGCCTGTTATCTATACATGTTTTAATAACTGTTATAATATCTTGTTATATAACAACCTTGTTATACTTTCTCAGAATCTACCAACAGGAAGTCCATGACTAGGGTTTGCTCTTCTTATTTTATTTTTTTTGTAATTGCTTTAATTATCGGCGATTTATTTATGTGGTATTTTGAAACATCGTCTTTCTTGATAGTTTGTCACTATGCAATAAAGACTGGGGTAAACCTTATGGTATTCCTTCCATTTTTGCCTCTACAGCAGCAAGAGTGAGTGCTCCATTCCAATCTTCGTTTATATACTACATTTTAAGAAAACTCTTTGTGCATACATTGCATTTAATGTTTTCCTCTTTTCTTGAATATATATTTGTATTGTCTAGCCCTACAAATTTGTAGTTTTATAATGAAATTTTTAATTTCATAA